>NW_006922249.1:618780-655111 GCF_000298275.1 Orycteropus afer afer | reverse complement strand
ATGGACACTGGGAAGGGGTAACTATGGGGAGGAAGTGGGAGGGGAGCTATTGCATTGTGGTAAACTGTGGTCAATGTCATGAGACAAAGTGTATGTGAACTGCTGTAAGGTAAGTGAATCTGCTCTGTAAATCTTCACCCAAATCACAATTAAAAAAAAAAAAAAATTGCTTGTAAGAAGGTAAAATGGTGGCAACAGCTTAAAGGTTTTTCAATGAGTTAAACACAAAATTACCATATATGATCAAGCATGAACAAAACATGGTACACAGTACACAGTACTACATACTATTCTATAATAGTAGAATATTACTCAGCCATAAAGAGAAATGAAGTTCTGATACATGCTATGACATGAAAGAACCTTGAAAATATGCTAAGTGAAATAAGTCAGACACAAAGGATAAATATTGTATGATCTCATTTATATGAAATATCTAGGATAACCAAATTCATGGACAAAAGAAGACAAGTGGCTACAGGTATGGGAAGAAACAGGAAGTTATTGCTTAAGGGGTACTGAGTTTCTGTTTGAGGTGATGAAAAACTTGGAAATAGATGTGGTGAGAGTTGCACAACATGGTAAATGTAATTACTGCTACTGAATTGTACACACACTTAAAAATGGTTAAAATTTAAGCATTTGTTATATATATTTTACCACAATAAAATTTTAAAAGAGAAAAAAAGCTGCCGTAATTTGTTCAGATTCTGTGAGGATGAAGTAAAGTGGATGAAGTAAAGAGGAAAGCATCTACAGTAGGTCACTATTCCCCATCAAGACGAATACATAAGAAGACAATTCCACCACATTGAAGACACCAAACCTCTACACCAGTATTTCTCACCTCTGGCTGAACATTTGAGTCATCTAAGAGCTTTAACAACATTCTGATGCCTGAAACTCACTCCAGGCAACTTAAATTAGAATTCCTAAGAGTAAAACTGAGACATAACCATCTTTTAAAGCTCTCCTGGTGATTCACATGAACAATCCAGGGTTGAGAATCACTACCGTAGGCATATTTATATATACACAAATATATATTGTTTTGTTGTTGTTGTTGTTGTTGTTGTTATGTGCCGTCAAGTAGGCCCCGACTCATAGCGACCCCTCCTTGGGTTTCCGAGGCAGTATCACTACGGAAGTAGGATTGCCCAACCTTCCTTCCGAGGAGTGGCTGGTGGGTTTGAACTGCCAGCCGTCTGGTTAGCAGGCAAGTGTCTTAGCCACTATGCTACCAGAGCTCCTATATATTGTTTTGGGGGACATTAACCAATTACATGGCAAGTTACGTGTGTGTGTGTGTGTGTGTGTGTGTGTGTATAATTATTAACTCACTGCTGTTGAGTCAAGTCCAAATCATAGCAACCCCTCCTTGGGTTTCTGAGGTGGTATCTCTAATGGATGTAGATTGCCCAATCTTCCTTCTGAGGCTGGTGGGTTTAAACCACCAACCTTCTGGTTAGCAGTCAAATGCCTTAGGCAATACGCCACCAGAGCTCCTCATATACTTGCCACATAATTGGTTAATGTCTTTGGAAAAAAAAAAAGAGTTGGGACTAAGTTCAAACTTTTCTGGCCAGATAATCACTTATTTCATTAAAATACATTTACATCTCACTTGGGAAGAACACACTCAGCATTTCTCAAGCTGAAAAAACTGAGGAAAAAATTCAAGCCTCAAGTTGCAATATTGAAAGAGTCTATTGGCAAAATATTGAATGATGCAGGAAACATCAAAAGAAGATGGAAGGAATACACAGAGTCAGTGTACCAAAAAGAACTGGTAGATCTTCATCCATTTCAAGAGGTAGTATAAGATCAAGAACCAATGGTACTGAAGGAAGAAGTCGAAGCTGCACTGAAGGAATTAGCAAAGAACAAGGCTCCAGGAATTGACGGAACATCCATTGAGATGTTTCAACAAAAAGATGCCCCGCTGGAGGCACTCACTTGGTTATGCCAAGAGATTTGGAAGACAGCTACCTGGTCAACTGACTGGAAGAGATCCATATCTGTACCCATTTCAAAGAAAGCTGATCTCACAGAACGGAGAAATTATCAACCAGTATCATTAATATTACACACAAGCAAAATCGTACTGAAGATAATTCAAAAACAGTTGCAGCAGTATACTGACAGAGAACTTTCAGAGGTGCAAGCTGGATTCAGAAGAGGACATGGGAGAAGGGATATCACTGCTGATGTCAGATGGATCTTGGCTCAAAGCAACGAATACCAGAAAGATATTTACTTGTGTTTTATTGACTATGCAAAGGCATTTGATTGTGTGGATCATAACAAATTGTCGATAACATTGAGAAGAACAGGAATTCCAGAACACTTAATTATATTCATGAGGAACTTGTACATAGACCAGGAGATGTTGTTCAAACAGAACAAAGGGACACTGCATGGTTTAAAATGAAGAAGGGAGTGTGTCAGGGTTGCATCCTTTCACCATACTTATTCAATCTATATGCTGAGCAAATAATCTGAGAAGCTGGACTATATGAAGAAGAACGTGGCATCAAGATTGGAGGAAGAATCATTAACAACCTGCAGTAACGCTGACAACACAACTTTGCTTGCTGAAAGTGAGAATGACTTGAAGCACTTACTGATGAAGACTGAAGAATACAGTCTGCAGTATGGATTACATCTCAATACAAAGAAAACAAAACTCCTCACAACTGGGCCTATAAGCAATAACACGATAAAAGGAAAAAAGATTAAAGTTGTCAAGGACTTCACACTGCTTGGTTCTACAACTGACGCCAATGGAAGCAGCAGTCAGGACATCAGACAACGTATAGCACTGGGCAAGTTGGCTGCAAAGGACCTCTTCCAAATGCTGAGGAGCAAAGATGTCTCCTTGAGGACTAAGGTGCACCTGACACAAGCCATGGTATTTTCAATAGCCTTATATGCATGTGAGAGCAGGACAATGAATAAGGAAGACCGAAGAACTGATGCTTGAGTTGTGGTGCTGGTGAAGAATGCTTAGGATACCATGGACTGCTAAAAGAACTAACAGATCTGTCCTGGAGGAAGTGCAGCCGAAATGCTCCTTGGAAGCAAGAATGGCCAGACTTCATCTCACGTACTTTGGTCATGTTGTCTGAAGGGACCATTCCCTGGAGAAGGGTGTCATGCTTGGTAAGCTGGAGGGTTGAAGAAAGAGGGGAAGGCCCTCAACGAGATGGATTGACACAGTGGCTGTGGTGATGGGCTCAAGTATAGCATGGGTCATGGAGCTGGCACGGGACCAGGCAGTGTTTTGTTCTGCTGTCCATAGGGTCGCTATGAGTGAGAGATGACTCGACAACACCTAACAACAACAACATGTCTCACTTAAAGCCAGTGGTAGACATTCATGTATGAAAATTACTTGGCTTTTTATAAAAGGAACCAGCCTCATCAAATAATATATTAATAGGAGCTCTGGTAGCATAGTGCCTAAGGTACCTGACTGTTAAACTGAAGGCTGGCGGTTCAAACCCACCAGCCACTCCTTAGAAGGAAGATAGGGCAATCTACTTCCATAGTGATACTGCCTCAGAAACCCAAGGAGGGGTCGCTATGAGTCGGGTCCGACCCCACGGCACATAACAACAACAACAACGTAATAAAGGAGGAGAGGTTACTTATAAATCATTATATTTCTTTCAAAAATATGCCAATTATGCTAGCCTTTACTCTTAAAATGGCTACAGGTTGAATGGGTGATAATCTACGACCAAAGCACCCAGAGCAAGAGCACAGATTGGAAAAAAAAAAAATTCCCAATCTCCTTAACCACTAGGCCTTCGGGATCAGGGCCATGGTCACAGGTGACATCAGGCTCAACTAACATAACATAGTGCATAAAAATATTATCCTATATCCTACTTGGGTGAGTAGTGACTGTGGCCTTAAAAGCTTGCAAGCAGCCATCTAAAATGCAACAATTAGACTCTCCTCATCCAGAGCAAAAAGTAAAGAAAATCAAAGATACATGGAAACAATTAGTCCAAGGGACTAGCGGCTCATGGGAACCTCAGCCTACATGACCCTGAGACCAGAAGAACTAGATTGTGCCCGGCTACCAATGCCAACCATTCTGAAAGGAATCAAAATTGGAGATCCTGATAGAGTAGGGTAAAAATGTGGAACAAAACTCAAAATTATACCAAAAAAATAAAAAAAGACCAGGCTTACTGGTCTGATAAAGACTAGTGAAACTCCCAAGACTTGAGCCTCTAGTCACCCTTCAGGCCTGGAACTGAACTCACTCCTGTGGCTTAACCTTCAGCAAAACAGGCAGGCCTACTAGGTGAACAATTGCACCAGGAAAGTGCACTCCTTAGAACAATCAACCAAGAGAGATCAGAAGGGCAGCATTTGCACTGGGGGAAAGCTCAGAAAGCAGAAATGCATAGGAAGGGACATGGGGGCAACAGTAATCACAGAAAGTGAGAAGAGTGCTGTTAACATTGTGGGGATTGCAATCAATGTCACCATACAAAATGTATATGAACTGGTGAATGAAAAACAAACTTGTCCTGTAATCTTTTATCCAAATTACAATTAAAAGTTTGAAAAGAAAAAAAAAAAAAAAAAAGGCAAGGGAATCCTGGAACCATCAAAAAATAAAGAATGTGGACCAAAGTGAATCTGTAAGATCCACTGTGGTCCATTTTCACCAGAACAAACCTGTTTAGCCTTCGAAACCTTGGCAGTAAGAGAAGATGACATGTATCAAGTCAGTTCATCAGCCCCCAAAAAATTACAGTAGATGGGTTCCTAAAGAATTTTGGAAAATCTGAATCCTCCTTCATTTCTCCAGAATCTTCCCAGGAGGGTAGCCATCCTTTACCAAATATGGGCCAGGATGGAGTGGGAGAGACTAACTATTAGAGTTACCTAGCTCTCCTTTCTTGGGTAACATCAACAATACACTGGACTAAAACCTAATCAGATAAAATATCAGGTTGAAAAAACCCTGACAGCAGTTAACTGTGCTCAACCTGAGATAACTAACAAGTCTTTCAACTCCTACTGAACTAGACAGAATTCGGTTCAGGGATAAATAGCACTCCTCAGAGGAAATGCAAGATCACGTTGGAACTCCTTCAATGAATGCTTACAAACACATCAATTCTCTGGATTATAATGTGTGATCCCAATAGGAACAGCTAGTAGTGGCAGCTGGGCACCAGCAAGTTCTTCTGGCCTTAGGCAAGTGGTGGCTGTGGTTCACACAGTCCATGAGCCCTCTGATTTCCTTCATTCTTCTTTGCTCCAGACAGAAGAGACTAATAGTTGCCTCTTACATGGGCACTCCCATTTTTCAAGACCGCAGTCAGTAATCACCATTGTATTATGCAAAACGTTATTTTTGTGGACTATGTTATGCCAGGAGCTCTGGTAGCATAGTGCCTAAGACACCTGACTGCTAACCAGAAGGCTGGTGGTTCAAACCCACTAGCCACTCCTCGGAAGGAAGGTTGGGCAATAATCTACTTCCAAGGTGATATTGCCTCGGAAACCCAAGGAGGGGTTGCTATGAGTCAGGTCCAACTCGACGGCACAAAACAACAACAACAATAATGTTATGCCAATTGATCTAGAAGTCCCCCGAGACTATGGCCCTAAACTCCCAAGCCCAGTGACTTAGTCCTTGAAGGTGTTTGGTTATGGTTAAGTTTTCTTAACTTTGCCCCTGTATGCTCTACAATATACATGGATGTATTTGCAGCACAAACAAACATATATGCAGAAACATCCTCTGCCAAAAATATATATACTCATGGATGTATTCTCATTCATCATTTCACACCTGTTCAGCTTGCACGTATAGTTAGGCATCCATTCACAGATTATGGTAGAACTGTGTATGGAACAGCATTTATCATTGTTTTCTATTACTCTTTGGTACCTCTCAGTGTCTTCCTTTGCCTTGTTCATGTTGTGCTGACCTCCTCCTTGCTGTATATTGCCCTTCCCTTCACACAAGTTAATACATATCTGCACTGCAGTTAGGTAACTTGAATTTTCATTCATTCAACAAATATACAGAGAGTAACTAAAATGTGCCTTGTTCTTGGCTGGGGATACAGAAATGACAAAACAAAAACAAAGCTCTGTCCACAAAGAATTTATATCCTAGTTGGAAGAGATAAACAATAAATAATATATTTGAAGGTGATGTGTGTTACTGACAAAAATAAAGACAGCAGTGGGACAGCTATCAGGAATTCAGTTTTAGGTATGTTCAATCTGCTATGTCTATTAGACATAGAGAGCTCTAGTGGTATAGTGGGTAATACATATGGCTGCTAACCAGAAGGCGAGCAGTTCAAACCCACCAGCTGCTCCACAGGAAAAAGATGAGGCAATCTATTTCCATAAAGATTTACAGCCTTAGAAACCCAATGGGGGTCACTATGCGTCGGAATCAACTCAAAGGCAGTGGGTTTATTAGACATTCAAATAGATACGATTAACAGGATGTGAAAAGAACACGAAAAAGTCATAAAAATTAAAACAGTTCAACATGATTAAGGGCAAGAGTAGGTATGAAAGAAAGTCAGAATAAATGACTGAGCAGGAAGACAATGGTCACATCATTTTCATTGCAAACCCCAAAACAAGCAATATCATAGATAAACAAGGTTAAAATACAGTGGTGAGCTCAGAGTTAGAAACATAAATTTAAGAGTATCAGCAAGTAGACATTATTTAAAGCTACAAGACTATATGAGATCACCAACTGATTAAGTCAAGAGAGTGAGGAAAAGAAGTCTGAGCTGTAGGGTACTCCAATACTAAAACATCTTAAGATAAGAAAAATCCATCAAAGGAAACTTAAAAATTGTGGTCAGTGAAATAATTGAAAAGCCAGAGCGCACAGTGTCTTAGAAGCCAAATGAAAATGTTTCAGCAAGAAGGAGAATCAAATGCAGCTGACAGACCAAGTTATATGAGGACTGACAACATGGAGGTCACTGGTGACCTTCATTAGGCAAGTTTTGATGGAGTGTGGGAGCATAAGCCTGACTGGAGAGAAAATGGGATAAGAACTGGAAACAGCAGTGCGAACAACTCTTTTAAGAAGCTTTGTGATACAGAGAGGAGAAATGAGATTATAGCTGGGGTAGGGAGTAGGATCAAGAATTTCTTTTTAAGATGAGATCCTGGATAGAGTGGGAAAACAACGCGGAACAAAATTCAAAAGTATGAAAAGGACCAGGCCTTACACCATGCAATCCTCAGCCTATACAACTATAAGACCAAAAGAACTAGATGGTGCCCAGCTACCACTGTCAACCACTTGGAGGGGGATCTATGTAGGAGATCCTGGATAGAAAGGGAGAACAATGTGGAACAAAACTCAAAATCATTTGGGGGGGCAAAAAAAAGGGGACCAGGTTTGCTTGTCTGATAGAGCCTGACTGAACCACTGAGACTATGGCCCCTACCTGCCCTTCAGGCCTGGAATTGAACCCACACCTGTGGTTTCCAGCCAAACAAAAGACAGGCATATGAGGTGAACATTTACACTAGGTAGATACACTTCTTGGAAAGATCAATCATGGGAAAATAGAAGGGCTGTGTATGCACAGAGACATACAGCTCAGGGGACAGGACTGCGTGGAGGGAAGGACACAGGGAGGTGAAAACTATGGGGAGGAAGTGGGAGGGAAGCTATTGCATTGTGGTAAATTGTAGTCAACATCATGAGACAAAGTATATGTGAACTGCTGTATGGAAAGTGAATTTGCTCTGGAAACTTTCACCCAAATTACAATTAAAAAAAAAAAGACCAGGCTTACTGGTCTGATAGAGCCTGGTGAAATCCCCAAGACAACAGCTCCTAGTTACCCTTCAGGTCTGGAAGTGAACTCACTCCCCTGGTTTCCAGCCAAACAACAGACATGCATATAGGGTGAATATTTATACCAGCTAGATATATTCCTTAGAAAGATCAGTCATGGGAGAACAGAAGGGCAGTATTTGCACAGGGAGATAGCTTGGGACACACAAATGCATAGGAAATAAGGACACAGGGAAAAGGTAACCACAGGGAGGAAGTGGAAAGAGATCTGTTACATTGTGGGGATTGCAATTAATGTCATGAAACAAATGTATCCGAATTGCTGTATGGAAAATAAATTTGCTCTGCAAACTTCCACCCAAATCAAAAAAAGTTTTATTTCTTTTTATATGAGAAAATAATAGCATGTTTATATGTTGATTAGAATGATCTGTTGGGGGTCTCAGAAACTGACTACATAGGGAAAGGAGGAAGGAAAAAGGAGGTGAAGAGGGAGGGAGCAGGGAAAAGGGAGAAAATAGCACAAAGAACGGGATGGGAGGGCAGAGAGGAGCACAGCAAAGATAAGCTGGAGAAATGTCTTTGACATGGAAGGCTCTAGGACACAACAGAAGAGTTGTCTTCTACTAGCAGTTCATCCGTAATTCAGAAAGGAAGGCAGAGTTCGGAGTTGATTACACCACATCCAATCTCATCATGGGGAGCCACTTCTTACTTTGATCATATTCTTGACCTTATCATTACCAACAACTATGAGACCCTCCATAATTTTAGTTTCAAGCATCCCTGTTTCTTACCCTTAACTTTCTAGCTCATTCCCTTTAATAGTTTGATTTTAGCAGTCCTTATACAGGGAGCTCTGGTAGCATAGTGGCTAAGACACTTGCCTGCTAACCAGACGGCTGGCGGTTCAAACCCACCAGCCGCTCCTCGGAAGGAAGGTTGGGCAATCCTACTTCCGTAGTGATACTGCCTCGGAAACCCAAGGAGGGGTCACTATGAGTCGGGTTTGACTCAACGGCACATAACAACAACAACAACAACATACACCACTGGAATTTGAAATCCATCGTTTTAACTCAGACAGCTCCAATGGACCCAAAATAAGAGGCAAAGCTGAAGCCCAAGGTTGAGGGGCCACCACCCAGCTCCTAGAGCTGACACTCTGAATTTGGACTTCTAGCCTCCTAAACTGTAAGAGAATAAATTCCTATTGGTTAAGCAAAAAAAAAAGTAAGAAGTGGTTAAAGGGGAGTAAAGGACAAGATTATTAGAGAAATTCAAGTAACTGAATGTTGAAGCAATCACCTACGCAGGCACTAAAATCACCATAAATTAACAGAAGTGTTGGAAAGACTGGAAGTGAGCCATGAGAAACATAGTGGACTCACCAAGAGGAATCACCCAGAGGTCACTAAATGATAACCATGACAAGATGTGGGTGATTAACCTAATGACATGAAAAACAAAGCCAGAAGATTGTTTTGAGGAAGAACACCTGGAAGTGGCAATGAGAAGCAGGAAGGACATATGCCAGAGGAATCAAATACACATCATCATCTAACCATATGCTAGAAAAGCAAAATACACACCCTAAATAGGCTAAGTCTAGCACAAAAATAATGACCAACATATATCACTGCTCTACAACTTGGTAAGGAATAAAGCTGAGAAAGGCAGGTCCTGCTGGAGTCCCAGGAGAGAGGATCAGAGAAGGCTTCACAGAGCTCTGGAAGGTGTGATATGTGAGCTGAGTGTTCTAAAATGAAAAAGGACAAAAGAACCTTCAAGGCAAAGAAAATACTCATGGGCAAAGGATGACAGATGTGAAAAGGAAAAATTCAGAGAAACGCAAATAGTTCAACATGATTAAGGGAAAGACTAAGTATGAAAGAGGCAGAATAAATGGCTGGACAGGCAATACCATTTTCTCTAATTCAAGACTTGCCATATAATCAATAAATGAAATTGCTACCCATATCATAAAAGGTTCTAATGAAACAAAAATGATTGATTTTACATTCATTATCTTGTCTTTGTTTTGAGGGGGGTGCCAATAAACAATAATAACCCAAAAGCCAATTGTTTTATAAAGAAGAATTAATCTGGATTAACCAACTCTTAGAGAATCAAACATAGCAATGATTGTGGGAATGGGACAGGATCATGCAACATTTCGCTCTGTTATACATGAAGTCAATAAGAGTCAGAACCAATTCAACGGCACCTAGTAACATCAACAACAGATAATCAATTGTTCCCACAGATGTGACTATATACAAAAACTTATGATCATCATCATAACCTCCAACTTCCAAGATAAAAATTTGCCAAGGAATAACATGGTCCACAAAGACAATGTTCTACACCCTACTCTGGCCATCTTAGGTGCAACTATTGTTTTCTCCCTGTCTGGAGCAAAGGAGAGCAAAGAAAATCAAAGATTCAAGGAAACAATTAGTCCAAAGGACTAATGGACTATGTTAGACCCAGCATCCACAACCCTTAGACCATAAGAATTACATGATGCCAGGCTATCACTACCGACTGCTCTGAAAGGGGTACCAACAGGAGGTCCCAAATAGAGAGGAAGAAAAATATGGAACCAAACTCAAAATCATTAAAAAAAAAAAAAAAAAAAAAAAAAGGCTTACTGGTCTGACAGTGATTGGCGGAACCCCCAAGACTGTAGCCCTTAGACACCCTTCAATCCTGAAACTGAACTCACCCCCATGGCTCAACTTTCAGCCAAACAATACACAGGCCTATATGGTGACAGTAACACCAGGGAGGTACAC
The DNA here is from genome assembly GCF_000298275.1 of Orycteropus afer afer. Classification (NCBI taxonomy): domain Eukaryota; kingdom Metazoa; phylum Chordata; class Mammalia; order Tubulidentata; family Orycteropodidae; genus Orycteropus; species Orycteropus afer. The sequence goes on along the minus strand of NW_006922249.1, from coordinate 644,491 downwards.
ACTCCTTAGAACAACAAATCATACAAGACCAAAAGGGCAGTACTGCCCAGGGATAAAGCTCAGAAGGCAGGAAGGGAGAAGAAAGGAAGAAGAATGGAAACAGTAAACATAGCGAAGAAGTGGGAAGAGTGCTGTTGCATTGTGTGGATTGCAATCAATGTTATGAATCAAATTGTTGACTGGAAACCAACTTGTTCCATAAACTTTCACCCAAATCACAATAAAAAGTTAAAAAATAAAGATACCCAGGATTTTTTTTTTTTAATTTGCTAAGGAAAATTATGTACAACCAAGATTTTTCAAGCAGATACCTAGAACTATACAGACAATATACCAGTTGTAGACTTCCTTATAACACAAACACATGTAACATATGTATATGGCTGTATATAAATATGACTTGCTTCTTCCACTAAAAAGAACAGTGTTATATGTGATTATATGAATAATAATGATATATTCAACTTTCATAAATAATGAATCTTAGAACTCAACATCACATTGGAAAATAATGTCCGACTAAGTAATGTTCTATTTACTCCCCATTTTTACTTTAGCAGCTGTGATTTAATGGAAAAGGGCACTGTATGTGGGAGTCAAAGAATACATGTTCCAGTGCTGGCCCTGGCACTTATACACTATGTGACCATAGGTAAGCCACTTAATTTTTCTGTGTCTGAATTTCTTAATTTATAAAATTGAAATTATAAATCTGTACCTTATAAGGTTTTGTTAGGTTTTGTGAAGTACAGCATCTGAAAACCGTAAGCAGCTGTAAACTGTTTAACATTAAAGACTTCAACATATTATTACTATGGAACTAAAACCCTTCAGTCCATCCACTGTTCCCCCTCATTCCCAAAAATAAAGCACAATTAAAATTTGAAATTATAAAGCTGATAGAGTTTGATAAGTATGTCTCACCACCTCTCTTCAAAACCTTACCTTCGAATGAGCAGGCCCTCTTTCATTCAGAAGTTTATACTGAGGTTGGACTCTATTGAAACGGGCTAACTCATTTACCAGACACATTGGAGTTTTCTCTTTGGGGTTTGCCATTTTATCTTGGAGAGAAGCTGCAAATAAAAAGGCTGTAAAGTTTTTGTGAAGAATGACTTTACAAAATGGAGAAAAACTAGTTTTGACTTTTTTAGAGTGAAGTCACACAGTACATTTGGATTAAATTATTTTCATGAATGTTGTACAAAAAATTATATCTAATATCTTTTATTACATTAAGTAGAAACATATTATCATATAGAAAATGAAACATTAAGATAACTTCCTAAGTACCTAAGTTGGTATTTATATCATATATATGTGTGTATATATATATATATCTCATATACATAAAAACATGCTTAAAGATTTTTAAATTATTTAAGATTATAGTAATATTTAATTTATCCTATAAAATTTCCTGTCCTCTCAAAAACTTTTAGCTTTAACACGTATTTTTTCTGATTCTTCTTAGTGTGAAATTAAATTTTATCTACCTTTTTTATCATTTGAGCTTTAATTTATTTCCTTTGCATTCTGAGGCAGCATGTTAGTAGGAAAGCGCTAGACTTAGGGAATCAAATACTAAGTGCAAGTCCTAGCTCTTTCAGTTATTATTTTTGGTAAGCATATTAAACTTTTTTCTCCTTTTTGGTTTTTTAAAGAAATTCTGAAAATAATAAGCCACAATTCTTAGTGGCTTGCAAACACCCCTCAACCCCCTGCAAAAAGAAACAAAATACTAGTAATTACTATTTTGGAGGACAACACAGAGAAGACAAAGCAAGTCAAGGGAGATTTGAAGAATCTTGCGTTTTACTCTATTCCATTGTGTATATCGCTCAAATTAACATTTTATAAATTGTTCATTCAATTCACAAACTCAGTAGTCATGTAAAACGTACAGTAACCTGAAGCTACAATCAGTTTAGGTTCTTGCAATATCATGGCATGAAATACTGAAGTGCAACAAATAACACAGCTGGTTTGAATGTCAAACAGCAAAACTGGAATACTTATGCTGCATATCCATCTGCTATGATGCAAAAACTATTAGGTGCATAGCAGGTATGAGGTGACAATTTCATAGTACGAAAATTTTTAATAGCACATAATTTAAATAATAAAATGTACTTAGAGCTGTGATTTTATAGCTATGTGAACTCCATTTGGTAAGAAAATATGATCTAAATCATTAAAAGGAAAGTGCTGATAATATGACATTAAGTTTATATTCCATTAATTTTGACATTGCTCTTTATAAAAGTAGCATAAATCCCATAAAACATCTTAATGTGTGACTGAGGCTTTGGTTTGAGAGATATGTAAAACACCTGCACATCCTACTTCAATAAAGTTTTATAACTAAATCCAAATATTTAAAGTTGACAAAAAGTATTTAGTAGTAGTGCTCTTTTTTTTTTTAATTTGCAAAATAATTAAAACTTTATTTTAAATAGCTGGTCCTCTACTTAATTAAGAATCTTGTTAATATTAACTACTTGACAGAGATCAAGGATAGAGTAATAACTTCAAAATTAAGCCAAAATAAAACAAAGTATCTATAAAATTACAAAATGAATGAGTTGGTCTATAAAAACTGAAACACATAAATTTAATTTATAAATTAAATTTTTATAAACTTTTTATAAAAGTTAACATGCAAAAAGATGAGACATACATATAATGTTACATAGGTATAATGTCTCTATGTATATTTCTTTATCTTGTTAATTAAGAGCTCTAAGAATGTCTTCATTGAAGATGTTTTGCAATAGGTAGTAATTTTGTGGCTGGGATCATAGGTGCCTACTTCAAAAGTAAATAAAAAATAACGGTAATAAAGTTCATAAGGTAAGTCTTCATCATTTTAAACACCAACTACTACATATGAGGGTTACGAGCCTCATGTCTATGTTGTTGTTGTTATGTGCCGTTGAGTCGGACCCGACTCATAGCAACCCCTCCTTGGGTTTCCCAGGCAGTATCACTACGGAAGTAGATTGCTCAACCTTCCTTCCGAGGAGTGGCTGGTGGGTTTGAATCACCAGCCTTCTGGTTAGCAGTCAAGTGCCTTAGGCACTACGCTACCAGAGCTTCTATGAGACCTAGAAAAAGTGAAGTCTCACTTTCCTCAATAGCACATAGAAAAACAGAGATTTAAAAAAAAAAAAAAGTAATATAGATAATAATTGCCTTATCTCACTGGATGATTGCATAGACTGAATGAGATGGCGAAAGATATTGTTAACAATGATTAAGAATTCCATTATTATCCTGATTACGAGTAATTATTTGTTAAAGCAAGCCAGCATCAAATATGAAAAGAGTGATGTGGTTTTATCAACATTATTTTTTTTCATGATTTTCTAAAACAATATTCTAGGTTGAAATATCCTGTTAGAGTAAGTTGATTTTATTCATATGAAATGTATATACTTTTCAATATTCTCTGAAAAGCATGTATTTTTTATTATTTTATCCACTGACTACTGATAACTTTGTAAGTTTGTTTCCACTGAAAAATATACTCGAGTGTGATACAAATTACATTTAAGATTTCTCACATTTGTATTAGGAAGTAATTCTGCCTTTGTGGATATAAAATTAGTCTACATTTAACTCTTCACAACTTTGATAAGAAAAATTGATAAAATAGATATATTAAGATCAGCATTTGCATATACAACAAAATATAAACATGTTCTAACTAATTTATTTTTACATATTTAGAAAATTTCCTGTACTCTCTGGGACTTGTATCTTCTAAACCAAATACTGTAGCTCAGTTTTCAAAGAGACAAAATTCCTGCCCCTTCCTTCAAGACGTCTGCTCACAGTCTTTTAAAAGAAACAGACACATATAATAGAAAAATACAATAAACTTCAGTGTGGTAAGTGCTGTAAATAAGGTTGGCATTGGGATGCTTAGGTTAAAAGGGGAGTACAGGAAGGCAGGTTTAAAGGGGTGGTAATTAGTTAATTAAGGTGTATTCACCAAGCTAACAAGAGAGAAAGACATTTCTAGCTTCTCCAAAGAGCACAAATACATGAGAACGCACACACGTAAAACATAAAACAGAGCACATTGTAGGAAATGCAAGCAGATCATTAGCAGAATATAAAGTATACATTAGGTAATAGCAGAAAAAAATATGTGAGCAGTATTCACTAAAACACCAAAAGCTCCCTAAGCCAGAACTTAAGAGTAGTAACATTTAAAAATAAAGTTCAGACAGAAATGTTGCTACAATGATCAAGTTAGTCCAACCTCCTTGTTGTTGGTTAGTTGGTATGTGCCCTTGAGTCGAACCTGACTCATAGTGGCCCCTCCTTAGGTTTCCAAGGCAGTATCACTACAGCATTAGATTGCCCCATCTTCCGTCCAAGGAGTAGCTGGTGGGTTTGAACCACCAGCCTTCTGGTTAGCAGTCAGATGCCTTAGGCACTATGCTACCAGAGCTCCCAACCTCCTTGTAGTGATAGTTAATTTTATGTGTCAACTTGGCTAGGCTATGGTGTCAGCTGTTTGCTCAAACACTAGTTTAGATGCCGCTCTGAAGGTATTTGTTGATGTAATTAACAATTACAATCAGTTTACTCTAAATAAAGGAGATTACCCTCAGTAATGTCTCAAAAAATTCACTGCCCTACAGACAACAAATACGAACCCCTCTGCATATACAGTACTGAGTTGTCAGTGAAAGCAAACATGGGTATAGGGACGGATAGATAGGTGAACAAGCTAAACAATTAGGTATGTCTAAATGGAGAGTGTATCCAAGATCATATATAGGGTTGGCAGACAATGGGCCTATAAGTTCATGTGAATGATCAGAATTCCCAGGTGTATAGTAGAGCTGACAAGGGGCAAGGTTATGGTCATTACTTGGTCACAGCCAGCTACCCAGAGGGACCGAGTAGTTGATCCTGCGGGCTTGGGACCATAGTCGCAGGGGACATCAAGCTCAATTGGCATAACATACTATACAAAACATTGTTCCACCTACTACTTTGGCGAGTAGCGACTAGGACCTTAAAAGCTAGGAAGTGCCATCTAGATGCAACAACGGGTCTCTCCTCGTCAAGAAGAAAGAAGAAAACCAAAATTAATGGAAACAATCAGTCCTAGCGACTGGTACACCATCAGATCTGCAACCTATACAACTATGAGACCAGAAGAACTAGATGGTGCCCAGCTACCACTGCCATCCACTTGGAAGGGATGTAGGAGATCCTGCATAAAGAGGGAGAACAATGTGGTACAAAACTCAAAATCATTTTTGGAGAAAAAAAAAAAAAAAGAAGGTGGGGACCAGGTTTGCTGGTCCAATAGAGCCTGGTGTAACCACTGAGACTATGGCCCCTAGCTGCCCTTCAGGTCTGGAATTGAACCCACAACTGTGGTTTCCAGCCAAACAAAGTACAGGCATGTGAGTTAAACATTTACCTCAAGTAGACACACGCCCTGGAGAGAACAATCATGGGAGAAGGAAGGGCTGCTTATGCACAGGGAGATAGATCAGGGTGCAGAAGAGTATGATGGGATGGACACTGGGAGGAGGTAACTATGGGGAGGAAGTGGGAGGGGAACTGCTGCATTGTAAATTTTGGTCAATGACATGAGACAAAGTATATGTGAACTGCTGTATGAAAAGTGAATTTACTCTGTAAATCTTCACCCAAATCCTAATAAAAAAAAAAAAAAAGATATAAAAAAAAAATTCACTGCCCTCAAGTCGAATCTGACTTATAGCAACCCCTCCTTGGGTTTCCAAGACAGTATCACTATAGAAGTAGATTGCCCAACTTCCCTTCTGAGGAATGGCTGGTGGGTTTGAACCACCAGCCTTCTGGTGAGAAGTCAAATGCCTTAAGCTTCTCCTCAGGAATGTAGCTGGGTCTAATCTAATTGGCTGAAAGACTTAAAAGCAAAAACAGGTTTCCTGGAGAGAAGGAATTCTGCCTCAAGATTGTAAAAGAAATCCTGTCTGAGTCTCCAGCCTGCCTGCTCTCTTGCCCTACAAATTTCCAACTGAAGACTGCAACATCAACTCCCTCCTGAGTTTCCAGCCTGCCAGCCCACTCTACAGATTACAGACTTGCCAGGCTCCAAAGTCGTGTGAGCCAATCTCTTAAAATCCATCTCTTCTTTTTCTCTTCTCTTCACAACTGTATGCACCACCAAAACCAAGCATACCTTATTATTCTGTACATCCGCTGATTGCCCTTCACAGAGACTGACAGTATGTGGCAACCCTGCATCAAACAAGTCTATTCGCACCATTTTTCCAAGAGCATGTGCCCACTTTGTGTCTCTGTATCACATTTTGATAATTGTCACAATATTTCAAACTTTTTCACAATACTACTGCATACTTAATAGACTACAGTATAGTATAAATATAACTTTCACATGCAATGGGAAACTAAAAAAATTTGTTATTCACTGTATTGAAATATTCTCTTTATTACAATGGTCCAGAACCAAACACACAGTTTCTCCAAGGTATACCTGGGTATACATATGTATGCATGTATATGACCTCCCTGGATGGTACAAATGGTTAACACCGTCAGCTGTTAACCGAACAGCTGGGGGATCGAATACACCCACAGGCACCTTGAAAGAAAGGCCTGGTAATCTATTTCTAAAAAGCCAGCCACTGAAAATCCTAAGGGGCACAATTTACTCTGACACATACAAGGTCACCATGAATCACTCAACTCGATGGCAATTGGTGTGGTTTAGTGGTTTGTGTATGTATACACACACACACACACACACAAATTATATCCTATTAGTTATGCTTCTTTGGAGAATCCTGACAAAGGTATAAATGCAAATCACTACACAGAACTATCTGTTCCCATCCCTGGTCTCAGGAATGACGTAGAGACAGTTTCTAAGTCTCTTAGCTGGCTTCCCTTTCCCTAACCCCTGCTATTGCAGAGAATACATTCTAATTCCTAAATAAAAGGGAAGAAAACAGAGCCAAAATAGCAAAGGCATTTACCTTTTTTGGCTCTTGCCTCCCAGGAGAAATATGATTATCAATCCACAGCTGTATCTAAAACAGACCTTTTAACTTCAAGTCAGACCTTAGCCTAAGGCTGCCCAAAATGTTACTCATAAACTACCCAAAGGCCAGAATGTTCTACTACAACTGCCTATCTGTTAGAAAAAAACTTTATAAGTTGTTACTTCCTATAAACACAAAAGTGAACTCCATCAAAGGTAAAAATATAAAAGCAGAGAAAAGATGGCAAAATATTTATCATAATCCTGTAATATATAGGCCTTTGTAGATAAGAAAATAAATCTTAATAGTCAACAACATAAAAATGTGAAACTTCTGCATAGCAAACATACTATAAACCCTAAAACGTACTCTATAAACTGGGGAGGGATGACCGGGAAAGGTATATTTGCAACTATGTAAAGATAAATTGTAAATATGTGTAAGATATAGACAAAAAGTCAATTTTTTTAAAATTAGAGAAAAGGGAAAATGATCTACATTGTATAACATAATTCACTGAGTAAACACATCTGTTCAAAAAAGTAATGTTAAACATTAAAATAAAAATTTGAATTTCGGTGAGATAGAATTTCGCCCCATTATACTGATAAACATAAAAAAATGATCACATAAGTAATGGTAAGGATGAGGGGAAACAGGTACAAGCTCTATCAGTGCAAACATAATTAGTGCAAAAACTTTTTGGTGGACAACCTGGCGAGAGTGACTACTTTCAATTATACCTATTTCTACATCTAGGTTCTCATTCTACAGGAATACTCACGTAATATCTATGTAATGACAATGTGGACAGCAAGACTGTAATAGCAAGAACTACAAACAAGTTAAACGTTTATCCATCAATAATGGACTAGCTAAATAAACTACAATGCTTTGAAAAGAGAATGAGGTTCAGTGTTAAGGTACCAACATGGGACAACACTACAAAATACTGAATAAAAAAAGCTGCAACAGCTTACTGTTTGATCTTATTTTTATTTTCTTTAAATCAAACATGTATATGCTTAAAAGGAGAAGTGGGACTACAAGGGATGCGATTCTCACTTTCTACTTTGAAGTACTATATCCTTTTATTTTTTTTTTACAATGAACATGTTACTTTTACACTTCCAAAGTTATTTTTAAAAGTCAAAAGTAAGGAATGTAGTGTAAAAATCTTAAACTCTAATTGCTATTGTCCTTTCTAAATTCTTAACAGTGCCACTGTTACATTGAAAAACAAAAAGGAAATGCTCAAGGATGTGATTCAAAGTAGGTCTTAAATGTCATGCCTACAATTTGACTTTTGCAAAGAAACCATCTTGGGATTTAAACAGCGTGGCCTCTCAGTTTATCGATACTCAGGTATTTCAAGATATTTATTCATCTACGAGAGATCCTAAGATATACACCCAACCTCATCAGTATTTAATCAAAAAAAAAAAAACCCTACTGCTGTTGAATCAATTCTGACTCAGAGTAGAACTGCCCCCATTGGGTTCCCAAGCCTGTAAATCTTTGCAGAAGACAACTATCTCATCTTTCTCCTGCCAGTGGGTTAGAATGACTACCTTTCAGTTAGCGGCCCAGTGCTTAACTGCTGTGTCACCAGGGCTACTTGGTTATTTAACAATTGTCTCAATTTTTTCTTACTATCTTCCCAAATCTTGCCAATTAAATATGATTGGGGGGAAAAAAAGGAGGTATCTTACTTCTTTTATTACGATACTTACTATTACTGGTCTAAATCAAAACCAAACCAAACTCAAGGCCGTTGAGTCGGATTCGACTCATAGCGACCCATCCTTGGGCTTCCAAGGCAGTACCACTATGGAAGTATTTGCCTAACCTTCCTTCCGAGAAGTGGCTGGTGGGTTTGAACCTCCAGCCTTCTGGTTAGCAAATGCCTTAAGTACTATGCCAAATTTTAGAATAGCTGTTATTCACTTTTAGAAAGCCTGCCAGGTGAATTCAGATTTCAGAGCTCATGTTCTTGCTAGCATAACAAACTGCTTCAACAGAGGCAAAAAACAGAAATCTGACCATTAAAACAGAAATAAGAGATGAGACATATTCCTGATAGTTACTTTTATTAACTTCCATCAACCCAAAGTTATAATCTATAAGAAAAGAACACTTTCTCCTATTAGAAAATCCACTCAACTTGCAGGAAAACATCCCCATTTTCAGACACAATACTAATAGATGCTCCAATACTTTCCAAGCTGCTCCTATTAAAGCATTACCAAGGTTTTTATGATCTTTTTTTCTGGAACCTCAAGAAAGAATGTTTACCTCTTTGCACAAGAAATCTTAATAATGGTCATTCTTTTTAAAGTACTCTTACTTATCCTAGTTGGGCAATCTACTTCCGTAGTGATACCGCCTCAGAAACCCACGGAGGGGTCACTATGAGTCAGGTCTGACTTGATGGCACATAACAACAATACTATTTATCCTAGTTATCCAGTACTAACAGAAATGGCACATGTGGATGGCTTTAATAAACAAATTTTATTTATAAATTTATTTAACAAACAGTTTAGGAAGCTAGAAGTCAGAATTCAGGGCCCAAGCTCTGGGGGAAAGTTTTTCTCTCTGTTGGTTCTGGAGGAAATACCTCTCTTCTGAGCTTCTGCTCCTGGGTAATCTTCCTGTGTTTAGCATCCTTCCCCAGGATCTCCATGCTAGCTTGCATTCAATCTCTTTTACCTCAAGAGACTGATTCAAGATACACCCTATGTGAATCCTGTCCCTTTAACATAACAAAGAAAAGTCATTCCCAAATGGGATTATAACCAACAGCATGGAGGTTTTAGGATTTAGAAGACATATTTTGGAGGGACACAATTCAATTCGTAACACTACTATTCCTTCAGCATTCATTCACGAATAATGGTAATGTCTCTGTAGCAGATAGCACTCAGCCCTGTTAAAGTGCTTAAAACACTGTGTTTGTATTCATCACGGTAACTGATTTCCAGTCTGTTTTCTTCTGAAACCCTAAATTAATTTACTCAACCATCATAATTTCAAAATGCTTTAGGGATCTCCAAAATACTTTGAGTAGTAATAACTTTCCAGGTTGAATATGCTTAAAAGAACAGCATACATCTGCAAATACAGGCTCTAGTAATCTTATCTTAGAAAGAAAGGGAGGGAGGGAGGGAGGGAAGGAGGGAAGAAAGGAAGGAAGGAAGGAATACATATAAATATATATATAAATATAAATATATATATATAGGAGCTCTGGTAGCATAGTGGCTAAGGCACTTGACTGCTCACCAGATGGCTGGCGGTTCAAACCCATCAGCCACTCCTCGGAAGGAAGGTTGGGCAATCCTACTTCCGTAGTGATACTGCCTCGGAAACCCAAGGAGGGGTCGCTATGAGTCAGGGCTGACTCGACGGCACATAACAACAACAACACATATATATATATACATATATATACACACACATATATACATATACACACACACATATATATACATATACACACACACACATACATATAGATACTTGTAGGAGCTCTGGTAGCATAGTGCCTAATGCACTTGACTGCTAACCAGAAGGTTGGTGGTTCAAACCCACCAGCCGCTCCTCAAAAGGAAGATGGGGCAATCTACTTCCATGATACCGCCTCAGGAACCCAAGGAGGGATCACTATGAGTCGAGTCTGACTCAATGGCACAAAACAACAACAGCACATATATATGAGTGTATTCACACTTAAGGAGCTCTAGTGGCAAGAAGCTGAAGGCATTTGACTACTACGTGGTATGAATCCTTCTGAAATTTATTTAGCCTTATTTTCTAATACAGAATATGTCTACATTGGTAAATGTAATCATCTGAACAAATGTATATTCTGCTCTTCTTGGATGGAGTATTCTATAAATGCAATCAGGTTAAGTTGGTTAACAATGTTAATCACATAATGTGTTTGATAATTGTCTGCCAACCTGTTATAAAAATTATTCAGAAGGGATATTGAAATATTATTGTGGATTTTTCAATTTTTTCCCTGCATTTCTCTCAGTTTTGTGCTTCAAGTATTTTGAAACTATGTTATCAGGTGCATAAATGTTTAGGATTCTTACATCCTCTTGATTAACTGACCCCCTTTATCATTATGAAAAAGGAGCTCTGGTGATATAGTGGTTAAGACGTTTGGCTCCTAACCAAAAGGCTGGTGGTTCAAACTCACTGGCTGCTCTGTGGAAGAGGGATGTGGCAATCTGCTTCCATAAAGATTTACAGCCTTGGAAACCCAATGGGGGTCACTATGAGTCAGAATCAACTCAATGGCATTGAGTTTGGTTATCACTATGAAATGATATACTTTATCCCTGGTAATATTCCTTGCACTGAATCTATTTTTGTCTGGTATTAATATGATGACTCCCAAGTTTCTTAGCTAGGGTTAGTATGGTATATTTTTTTCCACCTTTTCACTTTTTGTGGGGCAGTGAAATTCTTGTTATGGCTCTTCCAGCTATGGTCTTTACGACTCCTACCAAATGACTGGGTGGAACTATGCAAACATGAGGTGCTTGTGGTCCACCAAGGGGAATGGATAGCATATTAATGAGGTAAAATAAGGTACATGGCATCTTTGTGGGGGTGGCACCGTGCAAATAAGGTGTATGGAACCCTAATGTGAGGACTGGTCTATTTTGTCATTCCGTTAGGCTTAAAATGAGCCCTCCCAGAGGAGATCTCACCACCATCAAGACAGAAAAAGAGCCACAGGTACAGTGTGTTCTTGAATCTGAGATCCGTGCACTAAGACAGCATAGAGATAGCAGCAGGTTTCCCAGCCCATGGAGCAAGAGAGCTGATTGCCTTTGGGTAAGAAGCTTGCTGGCAGAGTAGGGTAGACACATCAGTAGAGCTAAAAGAGCTTTGTAACACCTGAGCAGGGCAGAGGCCAGGCTGAGAGGACAAGGGCCAAAAAGAGGTGTGCCTGCAGGCATGGCAGAGGGAAAGCTCTCCTGATCAAAGAATTATATTCTGTGCATCCCTGAACCTGAACTGTGACCTGTTACTTCCCTAATAAATGCCAAAATCATGAGTATTGTCTGAGAGTTCTATGCAGTCATTCCAATAAATTATCAAACCCAGCAGAGAAGCAGAGCGTGCTGAAAGAGAGATGGTTGGAATCAGAATTGGTTTTTAAAAACAAAAAAAAAAAGTTGGATGGTGGTGGCATGTCTGACCTCCATTTCATAGGGATCAGCCTTGGGTTGAGCTGCTGATGGTAAGTCTCCCCCTCGTGAAATTAGACTAGGTCAGAGGATACTGCCTCTATGGCCTTTTAGTACTTTTAAATTATTTGTATCTTTATATTTAAAGTTGGTTTCTTAGCTGTCTTACCTTTTTATCCAATCTGACAATCTCAAGTCTTTTAATTTGGATGTTAGAAATTTACATCTAATGTAAATAGTCAAATGCTTAAGCTGGAGTCTATCACCTTGCCATCTGGTTTTTGCTCACTTTTCACTCTTATCTCTTGTTGGATTAATCATGTATCTTATGTGATTCCATTTTACTTCCTTTCTTTGGCTTATTAGTTATAATTCTTTGCTTTGCTATTTTAATGACTGCTTTGTTGTTTCTAGTGGGCACCTTTCCCTTACCACAATTCTATATTCCAGTGATATTATATCACCTCATTTAAAACACAGAATCTTACAACAGTATACCTCCCAGCCTTTATGCTATTGTAATGAAGCATTCTGCTTTGGTATAAGTCCCAGAGTATATTGTTAATATTTTTGTTTTAAACAGTCCATTTTTTGTAGTGAAGGCATGTTAGGGATGAATTCTTTCAACTTTTGCATGTCTGAAAATACCCTTATTCACCTATGCTTTTGAAAGGTTTTTCTGCCAGATATAGAATTCTAGGTTGACAAGTTTTGGGGGTTTTTCCATCTTTTTAGTTCCTTAAAGATGTGGCTACAGTTTTTCTCTTGCTTGCATTTTTTTCTGACAAGAAATCTAATGTCATCTTTATCTTTAGTCCTCAGCAGTTAACATGAACATCTTTTTCTGTGTTAAGATTTTCTTTTTATCACTTGCATACAACAATTTCACTTTAGTATGCCTTGGTGTAGTTTTAAGTTTTTTGCACTTAAGAGTTCATTGAGCTGCTTGGATCTCTGGGTTTATGGTTTCATTATGTTTTTAAAGTTTTTGACCATAATTTCCTGAAATGTATTTTTCTGTATCCCTCTCCAATTACTCGTGTATTTGGTTGTTCAACATTATCCCACCATTCACTGACGCTCTTTATTTTTTAACATCTTTTTTCTCTGCTTCATTCATGATGATATTCATATCATTATACCTTCCAGTTCACTAATTTCTTTTTCTAATTTACCATTAATGCCATCCTGTGGAGTTTTTGTCTCAGACATAGTTTCCACCTTTAAAAGTTCTTATCTCTGCTTAATATTTCTGAGCATATCGAATACTGTTATAGTAATTGCTTTAATGACCTTGTCTCCTAACTCTACCACGTGCATTAGTTCTGCATAGGTTTTGACTTATTAATCTCCTCATTATGGGTCACGTTTTCATGCTTCTTTATGTGTGTGGTAATCTGTGACGACACACATTGTAAATTTTACCTTGTTGTTGATAGATTTTTTATTCCTATATATCTTGAACTTTTTTTCTGGGATGAAGTTAAGTAATTGGAAACAGTTTGTTCAAATCTTGCTGTTAGAATTTGTTAGGTAGGTCAAGAGCAGCTACATCCCCTCCACACAAGGAGCCTTCCAGGCTCATCTCAGTTCCCATTTCTTCCACCACATCCAGGAAACTCTCAATGTAGTCGGTCAGGGTAATTGTACAGCTCATGATTGTTTCTCATCTCTTAAGGATCAGTGACCTTTCTCTGATGTCCAATGTCTTGAAAACTGTTTTGTTTTTTCATATATTTTGTCTTTGTAAAAGAGAAAATGGGTTTTTTTGTTTTGTTTTGTTTGGAGATGGATAAATATGGTCCCTTTTACTCCCTATCAGGCAGATGCAGAAGTCTCCACCTTTCCTTTTACTTTGACTCTATCAGTGTCTTCATATTAAAGTGAGTTTCTTATAGACATCATATAGTTGGGCCTTGCTTTTCTATCCAGTCTGATAATCTTTGCCTTTAATTGCAGTTATTTAATGATTTAAATTTAATTATCAACACGATTATATTTAAATCTACCATCTTGCTATTTTTTTGTTCTATTATTTGTTCCTTTTTCATCTCCACCTTCCTTTTGTGACTGATTACTTTTTTTAGTAAGTCCATTTTATTTCTCCACTGACTTATTTTTCTTTATTTTGTTTTATATTGGTTGCTCTGGAGTTTACAGACTCTATCAAATAACTGTACCACTTCACATACGGTATAATCACTTAACAATTTTATTCTTACCTTACTCCAGCTCCATTCTTCATATTACTGACATAGTCCAATTTATATGTACATATATCATAACCCCACAATGTCTTTTTTTATTGTAATTTGGGTGAAAATTTATAGAGCAAATTCATTTTCTACACAACAGTTCATACACACTTTGCTTCATGACACTGATTGTAATCCTCATAATGTAACAGCTGTTTTCTCACTTCTTCTCTAGGGTACCTTTTCACTGTGTCCTTCTTTCCTATGCAATCCTGCCCTCTGAGCTATCACCCTGTGCAAATACTGCCCTTCTGATCTCCCATGATTGACTGTTCTAAGGACTATACCTACCCAGTATAAACGTTCACCTTAGATGTCTGTCTATTGTTTGGCTGGAAGGCACAGAAGTAGGTTCAACTCCAGGCCCGAAGGGTGACTAGGGCTCATGTTATAACCCCACAAAGCATTTTTATTATTTTATTATTTTTGCTTTTAATCAGTTTTATCTTTAAAAAGATTAAAAATGAAAAAACGGTCTTTTGTACTTAGCCCATATTTTACCATTTTCTGCACTCTTCATTCCTTTCCAGAGATCCAAATTTCCATCTTTTAGTATTTTCCTCCTGCCTAAAGTACTTCCTTTAAGACTTCTTACAGTACAGGTCTACTGACAATGAATTCCCTCAGCTTTTGCTTATAGTAAAGTCTTTATTTCACTTCCTTTTGAAGTGTATGTTCAGTGGGAATAGAACAGTAAGTTGACAAATTGTAGTTCTTTCAGTACTTTAAAGATACTACTCCACTCTCTTCTAGCTTGCAGAGTCATTCTTATCTTTGTTTCTCTGTTCATAATGTATCTTCTTTTCTTCTGGGTACTTTTAATAATTTCTTTCATTATGACGGCTTTCAACCATTTGATTATGATATCCCTTGATGTAGTTTTTAAATGTTTTTTGCATTTTGAGTTCACTAAGCTTCTTAGATCTGTGAGTTTATAGTGTCCACTAAACTTAGAAATTTTTTAGTCATTATTTTTTCAAATATTTTTCATGCTCACCTTCCCTTTTTTGGGGACTATAATTACATGAATCTTAGACCACTTGATATTATCCCATAGCTCACTGATGCTCTCTTTTTTGTTGTTGTTGTTGTTCTTTTTCACCCTCTGGTGGCATAGTACCTAAGGCATTTGACTGCTGGCCAGAAGGCTGGTGGTTCAAACCCAACAGCCACTCCTTGGAAGGAAAGTTGGGCAATCTACTGCCATAGTGATACCACCTCGGAAACCCAAGGAAAGGTCACTATGAGTCAGAATCAATCAACTCCATGGCAGTGAGTCTGGTTTGGTTTGGTTTGATAAACACACACACACACACATTTAATTTCAGCTGTTACACTCATCACCTCTAAAAGTTCCATTTGGGTTGTTTTTATTTTGTTTTGTTTTTCAAATATCTCCTATTTCTTGCCTCACCATATTTTCCTTCCTCCTTTGTCCATTTACGGCGTATTAATAACAGTAGGGGTTTTTTTTCCATATTTGTCACTAACTCAGTAATCATTGTCACTTCTGGATCTCTTTCTAGTGGTTGATTTTTTTTTATCCACTTCTGGGTCAATTTTTCTGGAGTTTTTGTTTGATGACAATCCTACATGAGACTTTCTTTTTGTCAGCTCACAGCACATAACTGGTAAACTGTAAAGGAAACCCTATGCTTTAAAATTCCTTGTCACCTTTTATTTCTTTCTAAATTTTATTTATTTTGTTGTTGTTGAGAACATACATAGCAAAACATACACCAATTCAACTGTTTCTACATGTACAATTTAGTGACAGTGATTATACTTTTCAAGTTGTACAACAATTCTCACCCTCCTTTTCTGTGTTGTCTCTCATTAACAATCTCACTGCCCCGTAAGTTTCCTAACTTCGCAAGCTGCTGCTGCCCAATTTGATCCCATACAGACAGGTCTTAAAAGAGCATAATGCTCAAGGCAGACCTTTTCACCAGTTAGGCTAACATATTGTGCAGCTGTAAGAAGATTTCAGGGGATATTTCTGGTTTGAAGATTATCTCAGGGCAATAGTTTCAGAGGTTCATCCACCCTCTATGGCTCTAGAAAGTCTCTAAAATCCATAAGAATTTGAAATTCTATTCTGCACTTTGCCCCTTTAGGTCAGGATTGTTCTATGGAATCTTTGATCAAAATGTTCAGTGATGGTATCTGGACGCCATCCAGGTCTTCTGGTCTCATGTCAAAGGAGACAGCTGCTCATGGAGGCAATTAGCCACATTAGCCACACATTTCATATCCTCCCATTCCTCTCTTTCTGCCTCTATTGTTGCAAGTGAATAGAGACTACCTTGCCTTGGTTGGCCACCTGCAAGCTTTAAGACCCTAGGCACTATGCAGCAAACTAGGAGGTAGAACAGATGCACTAAACATGTTATCTGATCAATTAACTGGGATGTCCCATGAAAACATTACCCTAAACCTACAAACTAAGGTACCAAACCTCACAAGATGTTTAGTTACACATAAGCACACTCAGCAGCTACTCTTATTTTTGTGTCACTGCATTTTTCTGCTTTCTTTTAAAGTATTTTACTATTGGTTGACAGACACTATGAACTGTATACTGCTGGGTTCTGAACTGTGTTGTATTCCTTGAAATAGCATTGGACTTTGTTCTGGTGCAGAGTAGTTAAGTTACTTAGAGTTACTTGGAGACTTTTAAAGACTCTGACCAATGCCCCATGTATTATTATCTAGTTGTACACTCTAACTGGGGGGGGAGAACAATTTTCCCATAAACTACTACCATTGAATGTTGTTGAACTGAATGAGAAACACTATTATTTGAGAGTGGTAGAATGCACACACGAGTGTAAGAACACACAAGAACACGGACAACCAGACCGCTGGGCTGTTTTGGTTCCTCCTCCCCTGCCCTATAGCTTGCAAATTGCCTCCAGACTGTACTGTAAGCTGGTGCAACCAAAGGCCATACATCATTTGTTTCCATTCTCTGAGGCATCACAGTACAGTGCTATCTGTTGTTGAATATCTAAAAACCATTGGTTACATATTTTACATATTCGCAAATTATTTAAGAAGGAAGGATGCATTACCGCTGCATAAAAAATTACCCCAACTTAGTGGCTTAACAAGCAATTACGATTTCATACAGTTTCTGAGGGTCTGCAATAAGGGAGCAGCTTAGCTGGGTGGTCTGGCTCAGGGTCTCTCATGAAAATGCAGACAAGATGTCTAAGCTAGAAGATTGCTTCCAAGAAGGCTCGCTCACATGCTGTTAGCCGGAGGCCTCAGTTCCCTGTTGGCTGTGGGCAGGAGGCCTCGATTTCTCATTACATGGGCCCCTCCATAAGGCTGCTGGCAACGTGGCAGCTAACTTCTCCCATAATGAGCAATCGGAGAGGAAAGCACAAGAGGGATGGAAGTAGAAGCTGCAATGTCTGTTATAACCTGTCCTTGGGAGTGATCTATCGTATCTGCCGTATTCTATTATTCATACAGACCAACCCTGACATGATATATGGGAAGGGGCTACACAAAAGTGAAAATAGCAAGAGGCAGGGATCGCTGGGAGCCATCTTGATACCGGCTACACAGAGGGTAAATCCAGTTCTTGTTATAGCACTAAGGCAGAAAGCAAAGGCCCTTACACATTTAACCTCTTTTTTGGTTTAGTTTACTGTGCCACTCCATAGCCAAACAAGTAGAAAAAAAAATACGTAAGAGTAAATAAATAGAAGCAACTTTTATGAGAAAAGAATAAATGGACTTCCTGGTGATTTTAGCAAGTAAAGGGAGAACACTAGTAGCCAATCAGGGCTTGAGAAAGCATCCAGATGGTTCATTCCCCAAAAACAAATATTTTACTAAATAACCTCCCTAAATGTCTGCCTTCTTTTCCCATCAGTCTTCAGAAATGGGCAACAATAACAACATTACTAGTAACATTAATAGCAGTAGCAACACTGGGACAAGGGCTAAGCATTTTATCTTTGTTACTTCAATTATTCCTCATAACAAACCTGTGAGATAGGTATCATTATTCCTTAAACTCTAGGCCTTTGTTCTTGATGATAATACCTTGGCTTTATAATTTACATTGTAATATCTTGGTATAATTTTATTCTTCCTACAATACCTGACTCCATGTTGCCTACTTCTCTGGCACTCAAATTGTCTTGTCCTCACGTCTTCTCCTGTTCTCCTCTCCTTCAGTCAGGCCTTACATAAGGCCTCCTCTTAGCTTCCATGTTTCCAACATCTACCACCAATCTTCTTTAAAAGGACCAGAATACTCAGAACTCTGTAAATTTCCTACTGCTAGGCTCTCCAGTTGCTACCAGTCGATTAAAAAAAAAATACTTCAGTTGCTACCAATTAAAAAAAAAAAAAGGCCCTATTCCAGTCACTCATTTAAAAATATTATTTCACAGAATATGGACCTTCATAATTTATATTTGCTAAAGCTTAATACTTAAATGAGGTTTCTTTCCCTAATGGCTTATAATTAATCATCAGAGAGAAAGGCCCCAAAATATACAAAGCTCTACCAAGTACAGGACCTGGAAAACTAGTAGTTCCCACTAGTTATTTGTTGAATAATTAATGAAAAAATACAAAATAATGAATATAAATACTACCTAAAATAAATTTCCACAGAGTATAAGCAAAGTAATTTCATTTACAAATAAAATGGAAAAGATGACAGGGAACATAAAAAAGCAATTTGAAAAGGCAAACATAAAAGAGCATCAAATATAAACAAATCATAGAAATGCAAATTAAAATACCAGTCTTTGTCAGACTCATTGGCAAAGACTGAAGATTTGTCAAGAAGGTAAGGGAGCAGGCATTCTCATGGACTTCTAGTTGATAGTTTGGTACTGGCGGTTCAAACCCACCAGCCACTCCTCTGAAGGAAGGTTGGACAATCTACTTACCTAGTAATACTGCCTCAGAAACCCAAGGAGGGGTCGCTGGGAATCGGGTCCGACTTGATGGTACATAACAACAATAACAACAACAACAAACACTAAATATCTTTGAAACTAACATACCCTTGGACTAGTAATTCCATTTCTAAAAATTCATTATAAGAAAAAAAATTGGACAAAGGAGTATGGATCTATGTTGTTGTTGTTGTTGTAATATACCACTGAGTCGGACTCGCCCCCTCTTGGGTTTCTAAGGCAGTATCACTATGGAAGTAGATTGCCTCATCTTCCTTCCGAGGAGTGGCTGGTGGGTTTGAACCACCAGCCTTCTGGTTAGCAGTCAAGTGCCTTAGGCACTACACTACCAGAGCTATAGTTTTTTAAAAATTCACTTGGCGACAAAAATAATATTAAAATCTCTCCAACAATAAGTGGTTGGTTAAATAAATTTTAGTACTGCTGGACTACGGATTATTAAATCATTTCAGAATATTATGTATAGTAGGATCCTTTTAAAAATAATAATAATAATAACATATATTCACGTAATGGGCTCTGGTGGTGCAGTGCCTAAGGCATTTAACCACTAACCACAAGGATGGCAGTTCAAACACACCAGCCACTCTGCAGAAGGAAGATGGAATGAATAATCAACTTCTGTAAGGATCTACCACCTTGGAAACCCAGTAGGGGCTGCTATGAGTTGGAATTGACTCAATAGCAGTGAGTTTGGCTTTCTTTCTTTTTTTTTTTTTCAATATCACATTAAAAACATACCTGCATAGAGAAAAAATCTAGACGTATACACCAAACTGTTAACAGTGATTATCTGTGTAAGAAAATAGTAGAATTATTTGATTTTTTTTCTTTTTGCTTATCAAAAGCAGCTAATTTTTCTACAGTAAGTATGGGCTGCAAATGGATAAGAACATACACTCTTAAAAGGCAAAAGCAAAATTGAGGATCACAATTTAATGGTAGAAGTGTCGTCATCACAACAAAACTGGGAACATTTCCATGTTCCATCATAAAGTCAGGCAGAGTCATCAATTAAGACATCAACTTGGTATTTAATAGCCTGTTGTTGTTGTTGTTGTTATGTGCCGTTGAGTCAGCCCTGACTCATAGAGACCCCTCCTTGGGTTTCCGAGGCAGTATCACTGCGGAAGTAGGATTGCCCAACCTTCCTTCCGAGGAGTGGCTGGTGGGTTTGAACCGCCAGCCTTCTGGTGAGCAGGCAAGTGTCTTAGCCACTATGCTACCAGAGCTCCCTAGTCATTTTTAATTAATTCTGGGAACATATATGGGAAAAGTCAGTTAATAACGGCATTGTAAGAAAACAAAAGACCACCCAAATAAAAATTTAGTACTAATTCTAAAGACAGTACAGTCATGCACCACATAACATCCATTCAGGCAACGTTCAACCACATGGTCCATGGTCCTAACTCTTGTAAAGCCTATTATACTAAAAATTTAAGGTATGTAAAATTTGCTTGTAATAACAAAAGGGCACTACTTTGCGACATGCATCAAAGCCTTATTATAATTATTATTATTATTATTACTGTATCACTATGTTTAAGACGTTTAGTGTAACTGGAGGTGTTTCTTTAATGTTTTTTATGCATAGAAAGGTATACTATATACTATGACGAACATTTGACTAATTGACGTTAGATACAGACCATATCTAACTGTTTTGACTTACATACAAATTCGACTTAAAGACAGACTCAGGAAAGGAACTCACTCATAATCTGGAGCACTTGTACGTAATATATGGTTTTCGCACAACGTCCTAATCACGTAATGTCCTATTTCACAGAACTTATCATGGATGTTAAGTGACTCATGACTGTACTGAAAATAGCACAGTAAAAATTTCAATTGTTTCAAATTGAAGTCAGCTTAAGTCACTTTTTCATGCCTTTTCCCATTTATCTTGAACTCTCAGGAAAGGAAATATATAGTCAGTAACAAGAGGGATTAAGTCATTCTAGAAATAAACGAAATGTACTGCCGTCAAGTCATATCCAACTCATAGCGACCCCTCTTTGGGTTTCCGAGGCAGTATCACTACGAAGTAGATTGCCCAACCTTCGTTCCGAGGAATGGCTGGTGGGTTTGAACCACCAGCCTTCTGGTTAGCAGTTAAATGCCTTAGGCATTATGCCACCACAGCTCCCATTCTAGAAATACTTATCTATTAAAGTGCGTATGTATCCAGGCACTATGTACAAGTGACACAGTGGGTGCAATGATGGGCTCAAGTATACATAGCAAGGATCGTTGAGGATGGTGCACAACCAGGCAGTGTTTCATTCTGTTGTACATAGGTTGCTATGAGCTAGAGCTTACCTGACAGCACCTAACAACAATATGTACAATTTCTAGCAAAGCCCAGGGAACTGCATTATAATGGCCATATAGAATACTGCCTAGGAATTATTTGCCTGATTCAATGTGACCTGTAAGATAGCCAGTTATTAACTCTCCATTAGGACAAATCCATAAACTATAATTTTCAAAAAGTTGCATGGCATAAAATGAATGGTCATTTCCATCTGCTTATGGTGTTTAAAAAAAAAAAAAGACCTAGTGGTGTAGCAGTTAAAGCATTTGGCTGCTGACAAAAAGGTCGGCAGTTTGAAACCACCAGCTGCTCCATAGGAGAAAAAGGATGCACTCAGCTTCTGTAACGATTTACAGCCTTGGATAAGCCCATGGGGCAGTTCTACTCTGTTCTACAGGGTCACTATGAGTCAAATCAACATAGTAGTAAGGTTTTTTTTTTTTGTTTTATGGTTAAAAAATGAAAGAAATTATTCTACTTGTACCCATACTATTAATAGCAAGTACCCATACAAAATCATTTAGCAGCAACCTCATACCTACAACACAGTTTGCAAGTCATATGCTATAAACTCCATAGATCCAGTAGGATTTGATAGTTGCTGTGAAATTACAAGCACTGAACACAGTACAGCTTTTTTACAGTTAAAGATTCCTTTAACCCTATATTAGTAATGTCTTTGACGACAGCAGTATTTATTGCACAAGAAAATTTTCTAGCAACAGAGAAAAATCAAAGAACTTTGCACAAGGGAGAAAGTTAATGTTAACAGCATTTGTGTAAAGCAAACATCACATAATACCAAAACTGACAACACAACTATGTGGTTATTGCTGACAAAATGGAGATCTCCTTGTTTAGCGATAAACCTAGGACCATTCATTCACTCAGTTAGCCAATATATGAAAACTAGTTACAAAAATAACTAGGCCTGGGGATATAAGCATAAACAACCAAAGTTACTGTTTTCACACAGCATACAGTCTAACAAGGGAGAGAGATGTTAAATAATTACATATCTGAATATAACTGCATATGCAATATGTCACAAAATAAAAGGGCAGAGTGCTATAAAGGCATTTACTATGCTGGGAGTCGAGAATGGCTCCCTAGGGAAGTGAGCCAAGCACAGGGGAGAGTCAGAGAGGTCCAGGCAAAGGTAATCTTCCATGCAAAGCCTCTGCAGCTGCCATGACCTTGGCCCAATCTAGAAACTGAAACAGTCCAATGTAAAGGAAGCATTTAGACTGCTTTTAGGTCATACATTAAGTCTGAGATGTATAAAGGCATTCAAGTTAAGAAATCGAGTCTGTAACTGCTCTGAGTCTGTAACTGCTCTGAGTCTGTAACTCAGAAAAGGTCTGGACCAAATATAAACTTAGAAGCCACTGGCTTACAGATAGTGTGTGATGCACAAAAACTGGCAAAGATTTAGACAAGGTAAGCGAGGACTGAGTGGTAGGGGATTATTTCCTCTAACTACGGGGAAAATAATTACTTCTCTCTTGATTTGCAATCAAAAGAAATAAAGTAGTTTCTACTTTTAATATAACTATATAGTTATAATGACCTATTTGTTCAGAAAGGATAAAATTAAATATATAATGTTCTTGAAGGAATGCTCAAAAAAAAAAAAAAAAAAAAAAACCTCACTGCCGTTGAGTTGAATTGATACCGACTCAACAGTGACCCCTCCTTGGGTTTCCAAGGCAGTATCTCTATGGAAGTAGATTGCCCAGTCTTCCTTCCAATGAAGGGATGCTGAGAATCTAAGAATATACTTCTTCCAGTGAATCTAAGGTACTATATGTGGTTTATTTAGCAGAATACCTCCTTCTAACCCTTTTCTAGTGCCTTAAGAAAGGAAACTCTTTTTAACCCACTGATACAACTACGGCACAAGATTTGTCACTAGAAATGCTTTCAGCCTGCAGAATTGCCACTTACCAAAGCGGTATTACTATCACAAGCATTTTAAACACACCAAGTCCCACAGGGATGTGATATCAAAAAGAACAAACCTTCTGCTCTGCACATTCAGAAGTTACCAACTATCAAGATTATCACTACATTCCTTAAACAACCTGCCCTGGCCTGTACAGTCACCTCTGATGAAGATACAGTATGTAATTGCTATAAAAAGCAGTGGTCAGGTTATACTTACTGGAAAGCTGAATGAAAATATTCTACAATTTATGGCCAAAGCACCATGTAAGTATGGCATGCCTTAATACAAACTCACCTGATTTATTTGAAGCATGTTAAGACAATATTGACCAAACTGCTATATCCCTCACGGCTCCAAAAACTGGAAAGTGAAAATGAAGAAATAAAGTTCAACTTAGTCAGTGACCTCAACGATTAACATTTTAAACACATGACCTTGATCAAAACCAAATATAAAACGGAGTTGATATAGATCATTATAGAACTTTCTATAATGATGGAAATATTCTATCTCTACACTCTCCAATCTAGTAGCCACTAGTAACATGTGGCAACTGAGTTCTTGAAATGTGGCTTGTACAACCAAAAAAGTAAATTTTTATTGTAGTTAATTTGAATTGATTTAAGTAATGTAAAGCATGTGGTCAGTGGTTACCATGTTGAACTGTGCAAATCTTAACTAAACAAGTCCCTTCTGGCTCTAATTTTAAACCCAGCAAAAGTGAAGCTGTTAAAAAAAAGTCTTAAAATTTAGTGTAAACACCCTTTCTCCGTAAGGTTTTAAACGGCTTTGTTCCCATACGCTGTATGATAAATTAAGACAATGAGAGATGCAAATCACAAGTGTTCTATTTAAATAGTACACAGTAAGATTACCAAGCTGGATTTTTTCTTTTTTCTCCAACTTTATACTTTCATTATTGTTATTATAAAAATAGCATACACACTGAAATTTGCCAAGTCACCCATAATCTCACTACTCTAACATATATCTACTGTTACATCTGAGTTTGTTTACTTCTATCTAGCCATCTCCCCTTGATTTCTTTCAAAGTGGTAAATATCTTCTACACTTAATTCAGAAATAGATGTCAAAGAAGAGCAAAGAATATTTATTTTAAATAAATAAAGTGTGTGCTCTTATAAGAATAAAAGTCTATATAAAATATAAATTACGTACAGATCACCCAAAACATTATATACAAAGCAACAACATAACATTGACCTACAGGAAAAGTGGTAAATCCAAACAATGAAGTTTATGTATTTATCACTGTGTAGAAATTTTATCATCTCAAAAGACTAACTGACCACCTGAACCCTACACTCCACAATCCTGAGACCTGAAGAACTAGAAGTTGCCTGGCTACCACTGCTGATAACTCTGAAAGGGTTTGCAATAGGAGGTCTGGATAGAGTGGTAGAAAATGGGGAACAAAACTCAAAATCATAAAAAAGACCAAATTTACTGGTCTGATAGACTGGTAGAATCCCTAAGACTATGGCTCTTAGACACTGTTCAAGCCTGGAACAGAACTAATCCCGATGGCTTAACTTTCAGCCAAACACAGTCAGGCCTAACAGGTGAACAGTTAACACCAGGGAGTTGACTCTGACTCATGGCGAACCCCCACTGGGTTTCCAAGGCTGTAAAACTTTACAGAGGTAGACTGCCCCATCTCCCTTCCGCAGAGCAGCTGGTGGGTTTGAACCACTGACCTTCTGGTTAGCAGTCAAGTGCCATATCCACTACACCACCAGTACTCCTTACAAACTCCTAGAACCACCAATTACATGAGATCAAAACGGCAGGATTTGCCTAGGGATAAAGCTCAGAAGGCAGGAAGGGCTAGGAAGGAGGAGAAAGGGAAACTGTAAACATGGGGAGGAAGCAGGAGTGTAGTTACATTGTGGGGATTGCACTCAATGTCATGATTAAAAATGTGTATGAATTGCTGAATGGAAAACCAATTTGCTCTGTAAATTTTCACCCAAATCACAATAAAAA
>NW_006922249.1:607591-618620 GCF_000298275.1 Orycteropus afer afer | reverse complement strand
TCAAACCCACCAGCCACTCCTCGGAAGGAAGATTGGGCAATCTACTTCCGTAGTGATACTGCCTCGGAAACCCAAGGAGGGGTCGCTAGGAGTAGGGGCCGACTCGACTCGATGGCACATAACAACAACAACAACCACCACCATTTTTTCCAGATGGCAAATTGAAGTCAATTCAAAATGACTTTGAAAACTCTCAGTATATGTATCTCTTACAAGTGTCCTCAATATCTATATTAATTTCATTTCTTTTCTAATTATTTTCACATTTCCTACAGCACATTGCAATAGTAAGAGCACAAGGCATGGGTACCAGTGAATTTGAGTTTTAGTCTAAGCTCTTCAGGCAATTACATTTTAAGCCTTGGTCAAATTAACCTCTGTATTTATCTTTCTTCTACTTCTTTTTTTTTTCTCTTTTAAATCTTTAAAACCTAAATTAAAGTCCTTGTGCTAGGAAGCCTTTAACAAATACAATACAGCAGAAATAATGAGAAAACACTTCCAAGGTTAAGTGATAAAAAGACTGTAACTTCCCTATTGGATACTTGCCTTCTTTTTCACTCTTACTTGTTCTGAGGGAAACTAGCAGCCATACTGAAAGCTGCCCTATGGAGAGATTCACAGGACAAAGAACTGAGAAAGGCTTTGGGCAACAATCAGCAAGAAATTGAGACCTTCTGTCCAACAGCCCACAAAGAGCTGAATGAATACTGTCAACAGTCACCAAATGAGCTTCAGAGCAAATCTTCCCCCAACAGAGCTTTCAGGTAAGATGGCAGCCCCTGCTAACAGCTTAACTGCAATCTCATGGAAGACCCTGAACTACAGCTAAGCTGCATCAAGATTTCTACTCCACACAAATTACAAGACAATAAATATGTGTTGTTTTAAACCCTTAAATTCTGGAATAATTTATCATGCAGCAATAGGTAACTAAGATAGTGCTATGCAACTCTGTAATTCTATAATTCTACAGTACTGAGTACCAAAAAAAAAAAAAACCCACTGCCATCAAGTTGATTCCAACTCATATCGACCCCTATTGGATCTCCAAGGCTATAAACCTTTACAGAAGAAGACTGTTTCAACTTTCTGCCATAGAGTGGCTATGGACTCGTACCACCAACCTTTTGGTTAGCAGCCAAATGCCTTAACCACTACACCACAGAGCTCCTTACTGTACTTAGTACAGTAACAACAAAAAAGGCAACCCCTCCTTGGGTTTCCGAGGCAATATCACTATGGAAGTAGATTGCCCAACCTTCTTTCCGAGAAGTGGCTGGTGGGTTTGAACCACCAGCTTTCTGGTTAACAATCAAATGCCTTAGGCACTACGCCACCAGAGCTCCTACTTAGTACAGTGCTAAGTATTAATGAACTTATTTGAATAGGCCAAAAATATAAATTTCTTGTTCAACAAAAAGGAGCTCCGGTGGCTCCTTTCTTTTTGTTCTGTTTGTTCATCAGGAGCAAATTAGTAACATTAGAATTTGAAAGTGATAAATTATGAAACATAAACATTTACATTTTTAACTAAAAACATGAATTCATTTAAAAATATAATATTATTCAAATGGCGTTTTGATATATTAGGTATAACTAACAATACAGACCTAACCAATGTCTCTTTTTCATTCAAAATAACTGATTTGGAAGCTAAACTGTGAATAAATCATTAAAAGCACCTCAGTGATTTAGTGTCTTTTACACTTTAGACTTCAACTTTGTTTCTTTAGGACTCACCACCTTTGAGAAACTCTATTTTGCTTTCATTTAACATAAGCCTCTAAATGTTACAAATACTTACGGACAGACATGTATATATGGTCTTCAAATTAGAGTTTAGTAACCCTGGTGACTGATTCCAAAAGATAAACTCAACAGACACAGGAGTACGTTTTTTAAAGCTCTACATCTGATACACAAAATACAATTTATGATGTAATAAAAATGAAATCACATCTGACTTTAAACTGGCAATACAATTATACAAATTCTGTAAGCCTTTCTTTCATGGTTGTTATCAGTATGTGCCACTGAATATGTTTCAACTCATAGTGACCCTTTAAGATAGAGAAGTACTGCCCAACAGGGCTCCCTACACTGTAATCTTTACAAAGGAGCCCTGGTAGTACAGTAGTTAAAGTGCTCAGCTGCTAACCAAAAGGTTGACAGTTCAAACCCACCAGCCACTCCAAGAGAAAAAGATGTGGCCACGTGCTTTCATAAAGATTTACAACTTTGGAAATTCTCTGGGGTAGTTCTACTCTGTTCCATAAACCAAAACCAAACTCACTGCTGTCAAGCCGATTCAACTCACAGCGACCTCTCCTCGGGTTTTCAAGGCAGTATCTCTACGGAAGTAGATTGCTCAATCTTCCTTCCAAGGAGTGGCTGATAGGTTTGAACCACCAGCCTTTTTGTTAGCACTCACTGTAAATCAAAATCGACTCGATGACAGTGGGTGTGGTTTTGGTGGAATCTTTAGCAGGGGAGCACTTCACCACTGTGCCACCGTAGGGCTCTGCCTTCACAACTGTATCTTTATAAATACAAATAAAGATCTGTATTAACTCTTAACATATAAGCTAGTATGTCATAATATCACTTTGTAAGGTAACTGGATAACATTCTGAAATTATTCCTTTCTACCAAATAAGTTATATTAATCCACATCAATATAAAAATTATAATTCACACTATACCATGGATAATTCAGAATATTCACAATGATACATGTCTTTAAGACTTAATTTCCTACATAATCATCTCTACGGATGCAGAAGGGAGCCCTGGTGGCGTAGCGTCTAAGGCATTTGACTGCCAACCAGAAAGCTGGAAGTTCAAACCCACCAGCCATTCCTCGGAAGAAGACTGGGCAATCTACTCTGGATGCAGAAAAAAGCATTTGATAAAATCCAACACACTTTCTCGATGAAAACTCTCAAGAAGACTGAAATAAAAGGGAAGTTCCTTAATGTAATTCAAGGCATAGATGAAAAACCAACAGCAAACATTACACTTACTGGAGAAAAATTGAGAGCTTTCCCCTTCAAATCGGGAACAAGACAAGGGTGGCTGCTCTCACCACTTCTACTCAACTTTGTATTAGAAGTTCTAGCCAAGAGCAATGAGATAAATAATGATAATAATAATAATAAGGTATTGGAAAAGAAGTAAAATTATTTCTGTTTGCAGATAACATGATCCTATGCGTAGAAAATTCCAGAGTCCTCAAGAAAGCATCTAGCGCTAATAGAGGAATTTAGCAAAGTTGCAGAGTACAAGGTCAACAAAAATTTGTTGGGTTTCTATATACCAGTAATGAGATACCTGACAGGGAAACAATTCCATTTGCAATAGCATGTAAGACAATGAAATACCAGGAATAAATCTAAGCAAAGATGTGAAAAACAATGAAAATAATAAAACTGCTGAAGAAATTAAAGAAGTCTTAAATAAATATAAAGATGCTCTGTGTTCTTAGGTTATAAGACTTAGTATTGTCTACCCCAAGTGATCTATAGATTCAACACAACCCCAATCAAAATTGCAACAGCCATTTTCACAGAAATGGAAAAACCAACCTTCAACTCTCTATGGAATGACAAGAGGACCCAAATAGGTAAAACAATG
This sequence comes from Orycteropus afer afer, assembly GCF_000298275.1. NCBI lineage: Eukaryota > Metazoa > Chordata > Mammalia > Tubulidentata > Orycteropodidae > Orycteropus > Orycteropus afer. Next base: position 614,984 of record NW_006922249.1, on the reverse strand, counting down.
TTGAAAGAAAGGAACAAAGTAGGAGGACTCACGTTGTCTGATTTACAACATATTCTACAACTACAGTATTCAAAGCAACCTGGTATTGGTAGAACAATAGACACACAGACCAACGGAACAGGCATGAGATTCCAGAAATAAACTCACACATCTATGGTCAATTGATTTTTGACAAAGGTGCTAAGACTATTCTATGGGGAAAAAAGAGCCTCTTCCATAAATGGCACTGGGAAAACCATCAACATATGAACTGATAAACAAAACGTGGTACATACATACAATAGAATATTACACAGCCAGTAAGAGAAATTAAGTCCTGAGACATGACACAATATGAATGGAGCTTAAAGACATTACAGAGTGAAATACATCAATCACAGAAGGACAAATATTATATGTGGCCTCACTTATATAAAAAGACAAGAAAAGGCAAATTTATAGAGACCAAAGTTATTAGTGGTCACCAGGAGTGACAGGGAGGGAAAAAAGGGGGGTTAGGTTTACAGTGATGGAAAAATCACATTGATTATGAGTAGAGTTGCACAAGTCATTAATGTAACTGTAAGTTGTACATCTGTAAAAAGCAGAATTAGCAAAATTGTATGATATATTTACAACAAAGACTGAAAAAGAGTAGCTGCTGAGGCTGCTTATGTACAAACACCTCATAGGATTTTGTTCCTTGGTTTGGAGCCTGGGTCATAGTTTCATGGGAGATTCCAGTTATCAGCCTAATAATGTGATTAGTGCTTCTGTTCTACCTCATAGTTTGTTGCATAGTTTGCATAGTTTGTTGCATAGAATTGGTCACTATTCCCCTTGAGCAATAAAGAAAGGACAGTTGGGACTGCTGTTGCTGTTATGTGCCATCAAGTCAGCTCCAACTTGTACATAGCAACCCTATGTACAACAGAATGAACACTGTCCGGTCCCATGCCATCCTCACAATCCCTGCCATGTTTGAGCCCATCACTGCAGCCACTGTGTCAATCCATGTCATTGAGGGTCTTCCACTTTTTCACTGACCCTCCACTTTACCAAGCATGATATCCTTCTCCAGGGAATGATCCCTTCTGACAACATGACCAAAGTAAATGAGACAAAGTCTGGCCATTCTCACTTCCAAGGAACATTCCAGCTGCACTTCTTCCAGGACAGAGTTGAGACTGGGGGGAGAAATTAAATGTGCAGCTAATTGCCTCCACCAACAGCTGCCTCTTTCGGCATGAGACCACAAGAACTGAACATGCCTAGCTACCATTACTGAACATTTTGATCAAAGATTCTATAAAAGAATCTTATCAAAAGGGGGGAAATGCAGAACAGAATTTCAGATTCTTATGGACTCTAAACTTTCTGGAAATATGGAGGCTGGATAAATCCCAAAACTACTGCCCTGAGATAATCTTTAAACCTTAAACCACAAATATACCCTTAAGTCTTCTTACAACCAAACAATAGTTTAGCTTAACTGGAAAAACTATCTGCCTTGAGCATTACACTATTTTAAGAACTATCTACATGGGCTTAAATTGACAACAGCAACTCCAAATATTAGATAGGAAACTTAGGGTGAAGTAATTTATGTTAACAGGAGAAGAACTCAGAAAAGGAGAGTGAGACCGGTTGCACAACTCAAATAAATAATGTGATCAATATCACTGAATCATTCAAGTAGAAAGAGCTGAATGAGTTTACATTCTGCTCAGGCCTTCAAGCTGGTTTGAAATGGTTCAGTCATGGCCAAAAGAAACAAGGGCAAAGCAACCCAATCTCTTGAACTTCAGATTTTACCCAACTTGGAAACAAGCAGGAGTCCCCACTCAAAGACAGACTACATTCAAAGCAAGGTTGGCAGTCATCTTTGAGCAGTGCACAACTGGGGCAGCTTGTTTCCTGCTCAGGTCAAAATCTGATGTACAAAAGATTTGGTTGCTATGCAGCATATACACTACCCTTGTTTCATCAGCCATGACTGATCCATTTCAAATCAATTCCATGTTCTGGTTCTTCTCTGTATATTTTAACAACAACAACAAAAAAAAATTAAAAAAAAAAACTTAAATTCATCTTTAAATGCATGCCCAATCTATTGTCCCATATTTTAAACAATTTGATAAAATATCAAGGAATATAAATAAAATGTAAAAGTTTCACACAACCCATGACTTCATAAAATCCACCTCTTCTTTCTCCCTCAAGAAATTTCCAGGTACAGTTCATTCCAATTACAGCTAAGCACTTTTAGAGAAACCTATTCACATGTCCCAAAAATGTCCTACAGTGATATCCTGTCCGGTACATAAGGACATGCAGTTCCAGACTCCAACAAGCTACTAAGTAAAAAGCGGCAGGGCACTTTGTGGCGAGGGGGCACTACAAACTGGGGAAGATTTGCTGCTCGTGAACAATCTAAGTCCAGGCTGTATCTGAAATGGACTGCTGATATAACCCACTGCTTTTAATTCTCACTTAAATCTCATTTGATGATATGAAAAACAAAAACATTTACTATCCCCATCCTCAGACTAAAAGCTACACAATTCAACATTAATTCATTCAAAGCCTTATGCTAAAAATTCATAGGATCCTTAAAAAAGCTTTTAAAAAATATTTTTTATTTTCTCTTTAAAAATCCCAAAACCCACTGCCATCAACTCAATTCTCTTTAAAAGTAGGTGCCAAAACACTGCGTTTATACAAGGAAAACAAAACAATATAGTATAAATTTGAAAGTCTCCTAAAAGCTTATGAAAGATTCTAACTACATAGATTTCTCATTCCATGTGCTATTCCAGTGAAAACTTCCATACCCCGCCAGCCAAAAGGGGAAAAAAAATTTATCTAACACCAAGTTTGCCATTTTTTATATTAACTCATTTAATCCTCCTCACCTGGTGATACAGGCATCATCCCCATTTTTCTAGAGGTTGGATTATTTGCCCATACTTACATAGCTAGGATTCAAACCCAGTTCTGCCTGGTTAAAATTCTTCCTCTCTTGACTACATGCTAAATTATAAAGACATGACTTCTTAAAATTTTTCTTTTAACAAGGTCAAGGGCTTGATTTCCTAGGTCAAGAACCTTGAAAACTTACTCAAAATGAAACAATGATAAATATCAAATATAATTACCATGAATTCGAGACTCATCTAATATTTTCCTAAGTATCTAGAAAAAGAAAAGTACAAATATATCTATATATGTGATCATAGTATCCATGCCTCAAACTCTGTACTCTAATATTAACACAGATTTCACTTTTGTACTATCTAGATTTTTTTCCCTCTCTTTATGATCTGTACACATAAAAGATCTGATACCCAGCACTTCAAGGGTACAAAAAAAGGAGACAGAATAGCAGGAATAAAGACAAAATGGGAGGTGGGGCACAGCAAACAACATCTCAGCCAACTGTATGTTCCTGAACTTGATCCTAGCACAAACGAAAATCATTCATTTTGTGTACTGTTTATAAACTAAAAAGTTAGATGACCATGTTCCATATTTTGGATGCTGTTATTCTTTGTTCAAAAGCAGACCAAGTCACTCTATCTTAGAATTTAACTGCAGGAAAGTCAAGTAAACATTTTTAAAATGTGTAACTTATGATTTTCCACACTGAAGTATTTAGAAATAAAGGGCCATGATGTATGTAACTTGCTCTAAAATAATTTTTCCAGAAAAAGAAAACATATTATGTGTGTGATGCAGTGTGAGCAAATGACAAAACAAATGGGTGAAAGGGTAACAGGTGAATCTCAGTCAAGGTTACATGGGTGTTGGTTGTAGTACTCTTACCCTTGCAACTAAGTTTGAAATTATTTCCAAATAATAAATTAGAACTTAAAAAAAAAAAACCTGTATGGCATCCTATCTGAAGTTAAGAATACACACTAAGATTATACGGCAACATTTTTACAAATACAAAAACTAGTTGTTAAGGAAAAATTCAGTGATTTGTGAGGAAATATGCACCATATCCTCTCAACTAAAGATTACTTAGAAGTAAATTTCAAATTATACTGCAATGCAATGAAAAGTGGCAGTGGTGACTTGAGTTGAAACCATACCAGAAATGCAAAGAAAAGGGAAAAAAAACATATCACATAGTTTGGCTTAACTGCTTCACAAATTTTAACACAGGCCTGCTACAAAATGAAGCAAATCTACCAATCAAGTGATACGCAATGTCTCTGGCTTGCAGTAAAATATAGACAAAACGAACAATGAAAAACTTGCCATATTACAAAACAATCGAGACTCCAGATCAATCCTGTTCTTGGTGGTTTTATTGAATGAGGTTTTTACGCTGTAGTTCAATTCACAACAGTATATCTGAATCATCAAAGAAAGCAAGGATGGAAAAATCTATCCTCTTGGAGAAATGTTTCAATCTTTCTTTCCACAAGGTTTCTACTACCCTGCCCACCTATCACAACTTTGATTTTAAGTGTTTACCATGTTTTCCTAAAACATCAAGGATGCATCAGGACAGAAGTAATGCTCAGCAAAAGTTCACCAAAATTGTTAAATCAAACATTAAATAATAAAACTTTTAAACTAACAGTGAAGGTTCATCTCAATCCTTTCTTCCGGGTCCACCCACTTTAAAATCCTTTAGTAAATTCCCGGTCTATCCTAACAGGATGCTCCTCTACCCAAGTTTACTGGGGACGAGGGGAGATAAATCACAACATATATGGTCTCTTTCCAAAGAAAAATTTTCACAAATCCTATACATATTTCCACAGACTTCCAGAACCCCAAGGCCATTACCTCCGTCCCACCCCTGAAGTGCATAAACAGAATCCCAGCTTTGCATCTCCTCAATTAACTCTGCAGAACGGCCCCCCTCATCACAATCCCTGGCTCACCCCTGGAGAGATAGGAGTCCCTCCCTTCACATAGTGGATTCTGTAACAGATCTTTGTCTCTTTGCCCAACTCCCTTCGCCCCGGCAAGGTCACTAACTGCCAACTACCCCTTTAAGCCGAGCCATCACGGTAGTAGTTCGTAAGAGCCACAGCAAACTTGCCTGTCATAGGATATATTTTGTCCCCACGGCCCCACCCACCTTCCCCATTTCGGCGAGTTACGTCTTCGCCACTTGCCCATTATACAGAAATAGCCGCCCCACCCCCTGCCGGTCCAGCACCCAAGGCCTATTCACTGCAGACCCTCCCAGGGCCTCGCTCCATCTCTCCTCTGCAGGGACCCTCCCCCGAACCCTCCTCGCTCCCTCCCTTCCATCCTGCCGCTGAGCTCGCCATCCCCTCTTCCGGCAGTTCCCACAGGCCCCCACCTTCCTGCGCCCTCCGCCGGGTTCCTGCCTCCCCCGAGAGCCCCGTTTGAGCCGGCCTCCTCGCCTTCCTCCCGGCTCCTCCCCTCAGGACACCTGTGTCGTCCCACCCGTGCACGCACGCCCCCCCCCCCCCGAATTCAATCGCCACCTCCCCGACGGCCCCCATCCCTCTCCACTGCTGCTACTCCACCTAATTATCCTCCCTCCTCCCGCTAGGAGGGAGCCGGAGTGCAGGAAGGCGCGGGGGAGGGGAGGCCGCGAAGGGGCCGTTCTTCCCGGGGTTCGCCGCGCGCCTTGGACCTGCAGGGCTCCCCAGCGCCCTCTGCCTTCTCCGCTAACAGGGCGGAAGTCAGGGCCTTCCGGGTGCCCCCATCGAAGGTATTTACCTTTTTGCCAGGGGCACTTTGCAGACGGCTCCAACATTGGCAAACACTACAGAGAACTGACCCCGCTCGGCCGCCGCCGCCGCCGGCTTCCACCACCCCCCCCCCTCGGGCTCCCCGCCCCCGCCCGCCTCCTCTCCCCTCCGCTCCCGCCGCGCCCTCCCAGGCCCGCGCCGCGCGCCCGGACGGACCCTACCGCCATTCAGTCTCCCGCGGGCCCGCAGCCAAGTACGGCCATTGTTAGCGGTACCACGCCTGCCCCCTGGCGGTCATCCGGTACCCCGCAGTAGCGACCGCCGCAGGCGCTGCGGTGCTAGCCCCGGCTAGGTGGGCGCCGGGGCGGGGACCTTTCCTGGGGGCTTTGGTTAAAGGGCGACTAAGCGCAAGGGGGACGCGGGCCGTCCGCAGTCTCCTAGTCCCCAGCGTGGGTCCCCGCCGCCGCGGCTGCAAAGGGTTGGCCTGGAGCAGGAACCTCTTCCACACCTGCAATGGGTAACTTCCTCCCCCACTGAACTGACCCTCTCCTCTTTTTTAAACAGCCGTTTGTGCCCCGATTTTTAATTTGTACCTTCGCCTGGCTCTCTGGCTGCTCCCCTGGGCTCTGCTGGGGACGCGCGACCATCCCGCGTCTGCTACGGTCGCCGCTGTGAGCCGCACTGTTTAGCGGATCCTGCACCTTTCCAGACTGGGGGCGGGGTGAGGGGAGGAGGAGAATAGTTAAACTGTCTCGCACAGGGAACTCTAGTGATCCTTCATCACCCGCTTTCCAAGATGAGTGGCCTGGCCTAACATCCTCCTCAACGAAAAAAAAATCGTATTTGGCCACAAAAAAAAACCTTGGAACCAAAAATTAGTTCCATCTTAAAACAATGTCCTAGATCTGCGGTTTTTAAAGCGAGAGTGCCAGAAAACTCGAATTGCTTTTTCATGTGCCCTGGTTTTGATGTGGGTTACTTACGTCCTTCAACCCAGTTTAGCCCAGTGGAGCTCAGTTCCTCATTTAGTCAATGGCACCGAAATTAATCCTCATAATAAAGGAAATCTAGAGAGAAAGCTATTAGTTTGTTTTCACACACTTAGTCATTTTCATTATTGTTCGCCCTGGTTCGTTCCTGTGCCTGAGAAATGTCTACCAAGCCTGTGATTTCAGTCATTATCCAGTACCAACAGTTCTCAAATCTACAACTGGGGAGACAGTATAAACAAAAAACAAACTCACTACTATCCAGTCGATTCCTACTGATAGCTACCCTCTTTGGGTTTGTTGTTATTGTTGTTAGGTGCCCTTGAGTCGTTTCCAACTGACTCATAGCGATCCCATGCACAGCAGAACAAAACACCACCCAATCCCGCGCCAGCTCCATGATCCCTTGCTATACTTGAGCCCATCATTGCAGTCACTGTGTCAATCTATCTTGTTGAAGGTCTTCCCCTCTTTCATCAACCCTCCACCTTACCAAGCATGACATGCTTCTCCAGGGACTGATCCTCTCTGACAAAATGACCAAAGTAAGTGAGACGAAGTCTGGCCATTATCACCTCCAGGGAGCATTTCGGCTGCACTTCCTCCAGGACAGATCTGTTAGTTCTTTTAGCAGTCCATGGTAGTTTCGGCATTCTTTGCCAGCACCACAACTCAAAAGCATCAACTCTTCTTCAGTCTTCCTTATTCATTGTCCAGCTCTCACATGCATATGAGGTG
>NW_006922249.1:586805-590817 GCF_000298275.1 Orycteropus afer afer | reverse complement strand
TCTTGTCTGTCTGTAGTGCAAAGCACTCATAAAAAGCATTATTCTAGGTTCTTCCTCTGTATTTTGAATACAATGGTTCTTCTTCTTCTTTTTTTTTTTTCCCCTGAAATATTTGGCATAATTTCAATGACCCTTATTTTTATTTTATTCATGCTTAATCTGCGCAGCTCTCGCCAGATCTTCTGTTAGCTTAGTTTTTCCCAATAGAGCTGGGGAAAATTAAAGTATGTTTTGTTTTGTTCATTTCATTAGGTTGTAAGGAAAGGAAAGAGTCTATAATGTAATTCATCCCACACCTTTACCCTAAATTTCTGATACTTTTCTTTGAATCATATATATCTAACAACACCTAGAAATATGCCTTGTTTATAATTATTTAAATTCCTTTATAAAGATTAATTATTTAAATTCCCTTACTGTGGAAATGAATTTATGTTATCTTTGTGTAAGGTAGATAGGTGTTGGGGGTGGAGAGACTGGTAGAGGAGGGTGGTAGGTGTTGCTTCTTGATCAAGTTCAGTAATTTCAAGCACTTTTTAATTGTGAGTATTTTGAGAGATATTATCTTACAATCACCTAGCCATCTTTCATTACCTTACTATTCTCCTGTTTTCAAAAATTTAATTATTAACTTCATAAAACTTTCCCTTTTCCCCTTTATAAAGGAAAAAAACAAACAAACCAACCCTGGAAATTCCAGCTATTTGTCTCAATCTTTCCACTCTTTGGTGTTTGTCAATGGCATTCTGAATTAGTAATATATTTCAGTGTAAGAAACCATCCCCAAACTTAATGAATTTAAAACAGCAATAATTAAGTTTAGGCAGTTTGGGCAAGACTCAATAGTTTATCCGTGCTCCATGCAGCATCTGCTGTTGAGTCAAATCTGACTCATAGCGACCCCTCCTTGGGTTTCCAAGGCAGTATCATTAGAGAAGTAGATTGCCCAACCTGTCTTCCAAGGAGTGGCTGATGGGTTTGAACTGCCAACCTTCTGGTTATAGCAGTCAAATGCCTTAGGCACTATGCTACCAGAGGTCCCACAGCATCAGCTAGGGCAGCTCAAAAGCTGGAGTGACTGAATGAATGGGAGCTGGAATCATTAAGAGCTCAATTCTTCCTCTCTACAATTGAAGCTGGTTCTCAGTTGGACTACCATCAAGAACACCTGCATGTGGCCCATGTAGCTGCTTGGCTTCTTTATAGCATGGTGGCTATGTTCCAAAAGACAAGAAGTAGGGGAACTTCCGGTAAGATGGAGGGATAGGCAGACAAGTGACACAGAATACAGAAGATGATTGTGGAGCCCTGAGCTTTGAAAGGAACTATACAGCAGTGAATTAGGCACCAACTAGTGGACCTGAAGGAAAACTTTGGGTACAGAGGCAGTCGGAACTGCGGACTGTCAGCTACTCTGACAGGACCAACAGCCTGGATATTTCCAAGTAGTGTTGGGACCTGAGAATTGACCTAAAGATCAGCCCTGCAAGGTTGTATTCACTTCTTAGTCACAGCCAGCTACCCAGAGGGACCAAGTAGTTGAATCTGTGGGCTCGGGACCATAGTCACAGGGGACATCAAGCTCAATTGGCATAACATACTACATAAAACATTATTCCACCTCCTACTTTGGCAAGTAGCAACTGGGATCTTAAAAGCCTGTAAGCAGCCATCTAGATGCAACGATGGGTCTCTTCTCATCCAGCGCAAAGAAGAATGAAGAAAACGAAAGATTTGTGGAAATAATTAGTCCTAGCGACTGGTAAACTATGCGATCCATAGCCTACACGACTTTGAGACCAGAAGAACTAGATGGTGCCTGGCTACCAATGTCAACCACCTGGAGGGGGATCTACGTAAGAGATCCTGGATAGAGAGGGAGAACAATGTGGAACAAAACTCAAAAGCATTTGAAAAAAAAGGGGGGGGGGTGGACACCAGGTTTGCTGGTCCGATACAGCCTGGTGAAATCACTGAGACTATGGCCCCTAGCTGCTCTTCAGGTCTGGAATTGAACCCACACCTGTGGCTTCCAGCCAAGCAAATGACAGGCATAGGAGATGAACATTTACCTGAGGCAAATACACTCCTTGGAGAGAACAATCATGGGAGAAAGAAGGGCTGCTTATGCACAGGGAGACAGCCCAGGGTGCAGGGGTGCATGGAGGGATGGACACAGGGAAGAGGTAACTTTTGGGAGGAAGTGGGAGGGGAGCTGTTGCATTGTGGTGAATTGTGTTCAATGTCATGAGACGAAGTGTGTATGAACTGCTGTATGGAAAGTGAATTTGCTCTGTAAATTTTCACCCAAATCACAATTAAAAAAAAAAAAAAAGATCAGCCCTGGTCACCAAGGGCTGCAGGAACAACTGCACTGGTGGCCCATGACTAGGAAGGGAAACACCAAGGAGGGAAACAACCTGAGCTGTTGACTTTCTGCTGTCCGGAGGGCACAGACATTTTGATTGTTTACATGCAGCAGCTATTTTGAATATTTAAAGTGACCAAGAGCATAGCCATTTTGAATGTTTATAAGCAGCAGCCATTTTGAACATTTAAAGTGACCGAGGGTGCAGCCATTTTGAATCTTTACAAGTGGCAGCCATTTTGGATTTTAAACTGATAGCATTCTCATTTGGATTCCAGGGACCTAAGAATAGCCTCTGTTTGCCGAGGTCAGCAGGGAAATATGAGAGGCTGAAAACAAGAAAGGAGAGAGGTGGTGAGTGTATTAAGTGCTGTCAACTAGCAAACAGAGGAGCACAGTACCCTGCTTGTGTAGATAACATACAAAGAAAACAAAAATTGTGGAAAAATTACTCCAGCATACAATCACCAATAAAATATAAACACAAAAAACATCACAATGCCTTGAAGACAACAGAGCATCACAATCCACACAAAGAAGCAAGATAAAGCAGGAGAAACAAGGGACCAGAATACAGACCCAAAACACATCCCTCAGGAAGATGCAGCATTGGAACTCCCTGATAAGGAATGCAAAAGAATTATATTTAGGTATCTTTAATGAATTGAGAGACAGATCAAGGAAAACACAGAGAGAACCCTAGAACAATTTTGAAAGACAATACAAGAACAAAATGACAAAATAAATGAAAAATTAGAAATGATAGAAAATCTACACACAGAAATCCAGAAGATTAATTCTAAATTTTCAGAAATAGATAAGACATTGAATGAGCAAAGGAGTAGAATTAAATCAATGGAAGACAGAATTAGTGAGATTGAAGGCAAATACCTGAACACTTCTTTGGAAAGAGATAAGTCAGAACAAAGATCAAAACAAAATGAAGAAAGACTAAGGTTCATGTGGGATACCATCCAAAGGAATAACCTATATGTAATCAGAATTCCAGAACAGCAAGAGACAAATAAAACCACAGAGAAAATTGTCAAAGATTTCTTGGAAGAGAATTGTCCTGGTATGATGAAAGATAAGAATATATCCATTCAAAATATCCAAAGAACCCAAAACAGGGTAGACCCCAAAAGAAAATCATCCAGACATATCATCATCAAACTTAGCAAAACCAAAGACAAAGAAAGAATCATAAGAGCAGCACAGGAAAAATTAAAACTTACCTACAAGGGGCAAGCAATAAGACTAAGCTCGGATTCTTGACAGAAACCATGCAGGCGAGAAGACAACGGGATGAGATATATACAACACTGAAAGAGAAAAATCTCCAACCAAGAATCATGTACCCAGCGAAACTGTCCCTCAAATATGATGGTGAAATTAGGACATTTCCAGATAAGCAGAAATTAAGGGAATTTGTTAAAACCAGACCAATCTTACAAGAGACGCTAAAGGGAGCCCCTTGGACAGAGAAGCAACAACAGCCAACAACAACTGACCATTAACACACATGATGATATAACCCAGAAACCAATCCAGCTATGGAAGTATCCAAAGTAAATAAGCCTACAAGATTGTAAACAGGGAACCAGAGACATCAATTGACAAATGAGGACAACTACAAACCAAAAG
>NW_006922249.1:584923-586570 GCF_000298275.1 Orycteropus afer afer | reverse complement strand
AATTATATGGAACAAAGAAATTGACACCACGAAAAAGCACATATCAAAAATGACAGCAACTAATTCGTATTTGCCAATAGTTACATATCTGGCAAGGGACTTATCTCTAAGATTTATAGCAGAAGAGTGGATGACCGAACTATGGTACATACACATAATGGAATGCTATGCAGCACTAAAGAATAATGTAGAGTCTGAAAAACTCCGGATAATATGGATAACTTGGAGAACAATATGCTGAGTGAAATAAGTTAATCACAGAAGGGAAAATATACTATTAGTTCGTTTTTGTGGAGGGTCAAGAAAAGGTTTATATATGGAGGGAAACTTTCTTTGTTGGCTGCCAGGAGTGGGAGGGGAGGGGGGAGAATACTGAAAAAAAAAATGCATTGACCCATGTCACTTTAGTTTTGTGTATTTCACTGTACATAAATTATATTTCAATAAAATGCATTTTTAAAAAAGAAAAAGAAATGTGTAATAAGAAACAATTAATCATGCTCTGATTCTGGGATGTACAGTTGGAAGTAGGCCATAATACCAGTGAGGAGGTGAGAAGAGGCTTTAGCTCAGAGAGGGTGACCTAGGGAGAGTCTAGCAGAAGGTAATCAGACTACATAAGGCTAGGCTAGTAGTATCAAGAGTTCAGTGCCTAGAGCAGGGGTTGATCTTTCCTCTCTCGTCTCACCCCAGCATCATCTGTAGGCTCAAGCCACTCATTCATTTACTCATTCAACACACAGATCTGGTAGTGACAGCAAGGGCTGCCAGTGCGTTAAGAAACCACCTGTTGTCCTCTGTACCATTGTGAATGTGTATGGCCAGTCTGCTTATCTGCCCTTTCAGCCCAAGTTCCTGGTGTTCTCTCCATTCTGCCCACTGCACACTAGGACACACACATACACACAGATACACACATTTCTTCTTTAAGACCTGATACATGACTTTCTCCTAACTATTACCTTCCAGTCTCTGTGCCGGGGGCTAAACTCTGCTCTAGTCTTCCTCTGCTGTCCTTCACATGAATTATATCCATGAATATTATAACCTTTATTACCTCAAAGCTTGGATGTTGACCCTTTCTTTCCCCACCTCAACTCTGGCCAATAATGTTTCCTTAGTCTGAGTTGAGTTTGCCACAGCTCCTCAGAGTTGTCCCAACATTTGGGAACATACATTCCCAGCCCCTAATTTGCTTGGAATTTCCCTGAGGATTCTACCCTTTACCTTTCCAAGAGTCACACTGGCAGGGTTACCAGTAGCACCTTTGTAGGAATTTAAGAAATTTCCTTCTGGGTAGATGCAGGTAGCTTCATAAGCTTATGTCTCACTAAGTAGAAATCACCTTTTGGCCTGAAAAAAAAGAGTGAGCAGAAGATGTATTGGATTTCCATTCCACTTGCCCCTTAACTGGGGCTCATGTGCACAAACTATAACAATACATTGCAGCTCTACAGGGTTAACACACTGTCTTTGAGTTTCCTAGCTCAGTCAATTCTCTTAAGCTAGGTGTTGGCACATATAATATCCTTACATCAAAAATGGTCTAAACCACTGAAACCATTCCTCTTGAGAACAGGAACTAGACAAGGATGCCCGCTATCACCACTTCTATTCAACATTGTACTGGAAGTCCTAGCCAGGGCC
>NW_006922249.1:578992-582788 GCF_000298275.1 Orycteropus afer afer | reverse complement strand
CATTGTAAATTTTGGTCAATGACATGAGACAAAGTATATGTGAACTGCTGTATGAAAAGTGAATTTACTCTGTAAATCTTCACCCATATCCTAATTAAAAAAAAAAAAAAAAAGGTCTAAACCATACCATTCTACTCCATGTTAGTGCTATTTTCCATTTCCATCTAGTGAGAAGTGTCTTTTTTCCTCTTTCTCACAGAACAAAAGTAATTAAAACACATATCACTAGATCCTAGCAGGTTACCATTTTATCAGAACTTCTTTTAGCAGCAAGCTCAATAAATACTATCAGAATCATCCTTGGATCCTCTAAAAACAGAATACAAAGCTGAAACCAGATAACTTTTGGTCTATCAATTCTCAAATCCCAGACTATAAATAGGACTGATTCAGAACATCATATACCATAATTCCATGTAATAATTCCATCAGACATTAATAAAACCCAAACCAAATCAACTGCCATAGAGTCGTATCTGACTCATAGCGACTCCTCCTTGGGTTTCCGAGGTGGTATCACTACGGAAGTAGATTGCCCAACTTTCCTTCCGAGGAGTGGCTGCTGGGTTTGAACCGCCAGCCTTCTGGTTAGCAGTCAAATGCTTCAGGCACTACGCTACCAGAGCTCCTTCAGACATTAATAAATATTACATAAATAAAGGATAATTTTATTAAATATATTTAAACTTTGAATTAACCAAATTAAACAAAGCTTCTTCACTACAGAACTTATCAGATCCTTTATTCTAATTTATTTGGAATATCCAAGAAAGGCAGGATATGCAGTTTCCCAAATTCATTTGACTATGGGAATTTTTGGCAGTAAGGACATCCATGGAGTACGTTTTGGGTAATATACCATGGTATTTTCTCTCTTTTTTAAATAATTTATTCTTATTTTACCACTGTTTTTAAAAATAAACACAGCAGACCATACACCAATTCAACTATTTTTACCTGTACAATTAAGTGACATTGATTACATTCTTCAAGTTGTGCAACCATTCTCACCCTCCTTTTCCACATTATTCTGTTTAATAACATAAATTCACTGTCCCCTCAGTTTCCTATCTAACCTTTTGAGTTGCTGTTGTCAGTTTAGATATAGATATAAATAGCTCTTAAAAGAGCACAATGTTCAAGGTAGACATTCTTTACTAATTAAACTAAATTGATATTTCATTTAAAGAAGACTTTAGGGGATATTTTTGGTTTAAGGTTTAAAGATTATCTCAGGACAATAGTTTCCAGGGTTCATCCAGCCTCAATGGCTCAAGAAAGTCTGGAGTCCATGAGAATTTGAAATTCTGTACTGCATTTTCTCCTTTTCAGCCAGGATTCTTCTATAGAATCATTGATCAAAACGTTCAGTAATGGTATTTGGGCACCATCCAACTTCTGGTCTTGTGGCAAATGGGGCAGTTGTGCATGGAGGCAATTAGCCACACATTCCATATCCTACTATTATTTCTGACTCTCTTCTTCTGTTACTCTAGGCAAATAGGGACCAATTGTTGTACCTTAGATACCCACTAGCAAGCTTTTAAGATTGCAAGAACTTGGCAATGAACTTGGAAGTGGAACAGCAGTACTCAACACATTATTAGGCCAATTAACTGAGATGCCCCATGAAACCATGACCCTAAACCTCTAAATCAAGGAACAAAATCCCATGAGGTGCTTGGCTGTACATAAGCAGCCTCAGCAACTGCTCTTTTTATTTGTGGTTGTAAAGTATATACCAAACAACATTTGCCAATTCAACTTTTCATGGGTGTAAAACTTACTGACATCAATTAGTTGTCTGTGCAATTATTACCTCCAATCAATGTGAATTTTCCATCACCACAAACCAAAACTCAGTGCCCCAGAAGCAATAACTCACCCTTACCCCCTCCCTGACACCCCTGGTTACCACTTACAAACTTTAATCTCCATACATTTGCCTTTTCTTTTTTTACGTAAGTGAGGTCATACAGTATTTGTCTTTCTGTGATTGATTTATTTCACTTACCATAATGTCTTCAAGCTCCATTCATGTTGTACACATATCAGGATTTCATTTCTCTTTCTGGCTGAGTAGTATTCTATTGTATGTATGTTCCATATTTTATTTATCCATTGATCCATTGATGGGCATTTAGGTTGTTTCTACCTTTTGGCTAATCTGAATAGGACTGCAGTGAACATTGGTGTACATGTCTGTTTGCATTGCTGTTTTCAAGTCCCTTCAGTATAGTCCTAGCAGTGGAATTGATAGATCAAATGGTAGTTCTGTTTTTAGTTTTTTGAGAAAATCTACCACACTGATTTCTACAACGGCTGTACCATTGCGCATTCTCTTCAACAATTGATAAACGTTCCAATTTCCCTACATCCTCCCCAACACTTGTTATTTTTCCTTTCCTTTATTTAATCTCAGCCATTCTAGTGGGAGTGGAATAGTATCTCATTTTGGTTATTGGTTTTCATTTGCATCTTTCTGATGGCTATTGACTCTGAACATTTTTCATGTGTTGGGTTGCCACTTGAATGTTCTCTTTGGTGAAATATCTATTCAAGTCCTTTGCCCATTTTATGATTTGGTTATTTGTCTTTTTATTGTTAATTTTTTTTGAAGTTTTATATATACTTTGGTTATTAGATTCTTATTGGATATATGGTTTCCGAAGATATTATCCCAGTCAGTAGCTTTTCTTTTCACTTTTTTCATGAACAAAAGCTTTTAATTTTTATGAAGTCTCATTTATTTATTTTGTCTTTTGCTCTTTGTACTTTTTGTTCCTATATCAGATAATCCATTGTCAAAAGCTAGGCCCAACAGCCTTGCTCCTGTATTTTGTTCTAAGAATTTT
Source organism: Orycteropus afer afer (assembly GCF_000298275.1). Lineage (NCBI taxonomy): Eukaryota > Metazoa > Chordata > Mammalia > Tubulidentata > Orycteropodidae > Orycteropus > Orycteropus afer. The sequence goes on along the minus strand of NW_006922249.1, from coordinate 579,933 downwards.
ATGGTTTTAGTTTTCACATTTAGGTCCTTGATCAATTTTAAATTTGTTTTTGTATATGGTGTGAGGCATGGATCCTGTTTCATTTCTGCATGTGGAAATCCAATTTTCCCAATATCATTTATTGAAGAGATTCTTCTTTCCCCATTGAATGCATTTAACACTCTTGTCAAAAATCAGTCTACTGCAGATGTGTGGGTTTATTTCTGGATTCTCAATTCTATTTCACTGGTGTATGTATCAATAATTACACCAGTACCAGTAAGCCATGGTCTTTTCAGTTCTCTCATGGATTGTGAATGCTAGACAGTGAAAAAGGAAGAAAGAAGAAGAATTGATGAATTTGTATTGTGATATGGGCAAAGAATATTGAACATACAATGGAGTGCAAAAGAATGAAGTACAACCATAATGCTCCTTAGAAGTGAGGATGATAAGACCATGTATAGGGTTGGCAGACAGTGGTCCTATAAGTTTATGTGTATTATCTGAATCCCCAGGTGTATAGTAGAGCTGACAAGGGGCAAGGTTGTAGTCATTGCTTGGTCACAGCCAGCTACCCAGAGGGACCAAGTAGTTGAACCTGTGGGCTCAGGACTATAGTTGCAGAGGACATCAAGCTCAATTGGCATAACATACTACACAAAACATTGTTCCACCTCCTACATTAGCGAGCAGTGACTGGGATCTTAAAATCTTGCAAGCTGCCATCTAGATGCAATGATGGGTCTCTCCTCATCCAGAGCAAAGAAGAATGAAGAAAATAAAAAATTCATGGAAACAATTAGTCCTAGTGACTGGTATACCATCTGATCTGCAGCCTATATGACCATGAGACCAGAAGAACTAGATGGTGCCCAGCTATCACTGTCAACCACGGGAAGGGGATCTATGTAGGAGATCCTGGATAGAGAGGGAGAACAATGTGGAACAAAACTCAAAAT
>NW_006922249.1:563782-578684 GCF_000298275.1 Orycteropus afer afer | reverse complement strand
ATGAGACAAAGTGTATGTGAACTGCTGTATGGAAAGTGAATTTGCTCTGTAAATTTTCACCCAAATCACAATTAAAAAAAAAAAGAAGAGAAAAGAAATGAGGATGATGAGGCTTTGACTCTCCTACTTTGGTCATCAGGGAAGACCAATTACTAATATAGGACATCACAGTTCATCAAGTGGAGAGAAGGTTAGGGAAAACAAGGAAAACCTTCAATGAGACGGATTGACATAATAGTTGTAACAATGGAATCAGACAAAACAATGATCATGAAAATGGCACAGAACGTGGCAATGTTTCATTCTGTTATATATAATAAGGTGACAATGAATCAGAAAGAACTCCATGGAAAGTAACAAGGCACAGTTGGAGATCAAGGAGAGGCGAGGCATTCAATCTGTATGTGAGGCTAAAGGTCCCTGCAAGGGACTGGAGGATTCCTGGTGAAGTAAGAAAGGTCACTACATTGCTAATGTCCCCCTATATCTTTAATCATTGACTGATCATATTTTTCTAGGTCTTCAGCTCTGTTCTCCAGTTGCTCTGTTGTCTTCATTCTAAGCCTTAAAATGCCACCATGAAAGGATTATTGATGCCCCATTCAAGATGTAACAACGCCAACCCTGGAGACAGATAAATTCACCTCAACATTTCATTAAAATTATCATAAAAAAGACCAGGTCTGGAATTGAACTCACTCCCGTGGCTTCCAGCCAAACAATATACAGGCATATAGAGTGAACATTTACATCAGGTAGATACACTCCTTAGAATGATCAATCACAGGAGAACAGAAGGGTTGTATTTGCAAGGGGAGATAGCTCAGGGGGCAGGAATGCATAGGAAAGAAGGATACAGGGAAGAGATAACCATAAGAAGGAAGTGGGAAGAGAGCTGTTACATTGTGGGGAATTGCAGTCAAAGTCGTGAAACAAAATGTATATGAACTGCTGTATGGAAAATGAATTTGCTCTGTAAACTTTCACCCAAATCACAATAAAAAAAAATTTTCATTAAAAAAAATTTTTCATTAAAATTAAAAAGCCAAGAGAAGTAGAAAACATGACTATCTTTATTAAAAAATAGGTTTCAATGCTTTAAAACAAAAGTCAGCAAATTATAGCTTGGGGACCAAATCTGGTCTGAGGCCTTTTTTAAAAAAAAAAAAAACATTTATTGTGGTGAAAACATACATAAGACATTCACCAACATAACAACTACCCAGTTTAGAGCTCAGGGACAATGATGACATTTTGACGTTGTGCCACCATTATTTTGAGGCCTATCTTTGAATGCAAAGTTTTATTATGATATAGCCATACCCTTAAATTCACATACTGCTTTTATGCATTGCAGAGTTGAGTAATTGAGATAAACTGAAAGGGTTGAAAAACAGAAAATATTTACTGTCTTGTGCTTTACAGAAAAAGTGGGCTGGCCCCTACTTAAAATAGAAAATGAAAGCAAGTAAACAAATGTAAGGAGCCCTGGTGGCACATTGGTTAAGCGATGGCTGCTAACCGAAAGGTGAACGACTCAAACCCACCAGCTGCTCCACTGGAGAAAGATATGGCAGTCTGCTTCGGTAAAAAATTTACAGCCTTGAAAACTCTATGGGGCAGTTCTACTCTGTCATGCAGAGTTGTTAAGAGTCAGAATGGACTTGAAGGCAGTGGGTTGGGAAGCCTCTCTGAGTAATTCAAAGGATTCTTTTCTCTTTTAATGGAGAGCTCCTCTACTCTGCTGTATATAAACCTCTCCTGTAAATGTGAAAGCTACACAAAAACCATTTTTTTCAAATCATTGGTACGTCTAGTTTGAAATGGTAGATTGAACATATTTATTTATCTATTGCCCCTCCCTCATACGGCTATAATGTAAAAGCATTTAAATTATAAATAGAATTATATCTCCATTTAAAAAATATGTGGAGATAAATATCAGTATCCAGAGCCAAAAAAAAAAAAAAAAAGGATGTGGTAACCCCTGGAGAGCTGAACTGGCACATATAAAGAGATAGAGCGGATAACTACTGCTTTATTTTATTTTATTTTTTGTCTTTTAGGATGTTTTCAACTTTTAAACTATGTACATAAATTATTTTGATAAAAATAGTATTTATTTTTATAAATCATTGTATTTTGAGTCTACTTACGGGCTGAAGGAAGTTCAGGACTGGAACTAAAACAATGGTGGTAAATTATGCAACTCCTCTTTTAAAAAATATGACTCTTTACTTTTGGAAAGCAGTGAAGTCTTATTTTCTTGCCTGCACTGTATTTTCTTGAATTAAAGTCTGGGACGCCTCAGGGAAGAGGAAGCACAGAAATAGAGGTGGCATTGGTTAAGTTGAAGCCAATGAAAATCTGAACTCAGAGAAAACTTAAGTGAACCAAGAGCTTTTTTATTTATACAATTAAACACTTATCCTTGAAAATAAAATTGAGAAGAGGGAGCTACGAGGCTGTAAAATGTCTTTACTTCCTAGATGATGATAAGAATAAAGCAATCAGTAATAAATAAAGTACTTATCAAGCAATCTAGGACAATGTGTTTCAAAATAACTCATCTACAGAATTTTTTTTAAAATTATAGACTGATATCTGTATAAAATACAATGAAAATGAATTATCAGGAAAATGAAATAAAGAAGGGAAAATATTGAATTTCAAGGGGTTCTACAAGGACAATGAAAGCAATAAAGAGTGAGTGGGAATTGGGACAGGGACCAGGTACTGGCGCTAGTTCAGACACCACCTTCGGAGCAATGACATTGGAGCTAAAAAAGTGAACAATGAAAAGATACACACAAAGAGCTGCAAAAGAGTGGTGTATGTACCAAAGTACATACCTCTGTTTGTTTGTTTTTTTTTTTTCAACAAGTACCTACTACTCTTGTAATTAAAAAAAAAAAAAAAACCTAAAAACTTTTTTTTTTAAATCATTTTCACTTAATGAGGGAAAATATATTTAACAAAAAAAGATTGCCATTTTAACCAAAATGGATCCCCGGAATAACAAAGTGGCACAAAGCCCACTGCTGACTTGCTTTAAACTGTGATACAGCCAGAAAATATTTTCCACCATGTTGTTGGTGGTGTTGTTATTTGCCGTCAAGTTGGACCTGACTCATAGCGACCCCTCCTTGGGTTTCTGAGGCAGTATCACTACGGAAGTAGATTGCCCCGTCTTCCTTCCGAGGAGTGGCTGGTGGGTTTGAACCGCCAGGCTCCTGGTTAGCAGTCAAGTGCCTTAGGCACTATGCTACCAGAACTCCTTCCACCATGTTAAGCCCCTTATATTTTAGAATTATTTATTACAGCGGTTGGCCATCCCTGTGTAAAACACATTTTTATATTAAAACAAGGATCTCTATAATAATTATTACCTGAGCAAGAAATAACATTTCTAGATAAAACAATGGGAGTAAAAACAATAACAACTGCTTATTCAATGGTTCCAGTTGATAAATAAGAATAACCCTGAACAATGTTCGAACACTCTGGGCCTCTTCCCTCCCCTCCCCTACTCCTCCAACCTGTGGGGCCTCCCAGCAGCAGTTGCCATTGAGTTGATTCTGTTTCATGATGATCTTATGTGTTACATGGAAGAACTGCTCTCCGTAGTGTTTGTATAGCTGTGAAGTTTATGAAACAGATCACCCTGCATTTCTTCCAAGGCACCTCTGGGTAGGTTCCAACCTTTCAATTGGCAACCTAGCACTTAACCATTTATTTGCACACTCAAGGACTCCTCTCTAAGACACAAACCAAAACCAAACCCACTGCTACCATTGAATTGCTCCCGACTCATAGCGACTCCCATTGGGTTTCTGAGGTGGTAAATCTTTATGGAAGTAGATTGATTGCCCAGTCTTGCTTCCGCGGAGTGGTGGTGGGTTGGATCCACCAACCTTCTGGTTAGCAGTCAGATGCCTTAGGCACTGTGCTACCTAAGAGCTCCTTCACTAGGGCATACGGGTAACATAAATAAAAATGAATAATGTTTATTTTTCTATAGTAACACCACAGACGGTTACACATTCCCTGATTTAAGCCTGATTCTGATTTTGTAACTATAAAATCACAACTTAATGCTTTAAACTAGTGGGCCTTTTTTAATGAGAGGCTCCTTTCTTTCTAACAAGAGAAAGCCACTATGTCTCTGTGTAAACATTCAAAGACAACCTACCTTAAGATGAAATTGTTATTTGCCGTCAAGTTGGACCTGACTCATAGCGACCTCAACGCCAGAGTCCATCGCTGTCTGCTGTTCCTGGGGACAATTTTTTTACTTCTGGACACTCTCTAGTGTTTTAGAGTTAGTTAATAGCTTTACTTGTTTATGTTTTATTTCAATCTGTTATTAAATTTACATATGTAGTCTTACATAAATATCTGTCTATATGTTAAGCTTATAAGGTTATCTCTGAGAAACGGAATTATGGGTGGTTATTGACTGTCCTTATATGTTCATCTATACTTCACTCTCCTGTATGTGTACCAGTTTATAAAGTTTACTGTTGGTGTTAGGTGCCATCGAGTCAGTTCCAACTCATAGGGACCCTATGTACAACAGAATGAAACACTGCCGGGTCCTGCATCAGCCTCACAATCGTTGCTATACCTGAGTCCACTGTTGCAGCCGCTGTGACAATCCGTGTCGTTGAGCCGCTGTGACAATCCATGTCGTTGAGGGCCTTCCACTTTTTCGCTGACCCTCCACTTTACCAAGCATGATATCCTTCTCCAGGGAATGATCCCTTCTGACAGGACCAAAGTAGGTGAGACCAAGTCTGGCCATTCTCGCTTCCAAGGAGCATTACAGCTACACTTCTCCCAGGACAGATTTGTTAGTTCTTTTGGCAGTCCATGGTACTTTTAGTATTCTTCGCCAATACCACAACTCAGAAGCATCAACTCTTCTCCAGTTTTCATTGTCCAGCTCTCACATGCATATGAGGCAATTGAAAATAGGTATCAAAAGAAAATTACTTTTAAGACTCGTGAGTTAGTTTTTCTATACTAGGTTTCTTGGTTCTTAGTGTTGCTATAATAGCAATACCACAAGTGGATGGCTTTAACAACAGGAATTTATTTTCTCACAGTTTAAGAGGCTAGAAGTCTGAAATGAGGGCACCACCAGCTCTCTGAGAAGGCTTTCTCCTCTGTCAGCTGTGAGCAAAGTCCCTCTCTCTTCCTTGGTTCCTTGGTGATCTTCACGTGGTGGGGCATCTAACTTCCCTCATCTGTGCTTCCTTTTTCTGTGCCTGATCTTTTCTTTTCTAGTGCAAAAGTGATCAGTTTAAAACACACCCTAAACTGACATGGTCTCATTAACATAACAAGAAATCTGTTCCCAAATGGGATTGCATCCACAAGTAAAGGGTGATGATTTACAACGCATAATTTTTAAGGTACACAATTAAATTTATAACACTGTGTTACTAGTCTGCTACCTTTTCTCTTTTTAAAAAAGTAACACTAATCTAGTTGATATTCTGACTCATTTATTTTGTTTTTAATTAACTTAAAATCATTTGATTTATTAAGAAACTTTCCTAAATATTGATAAGATAAAAAGCTTATAGTTTCCAGATTTATCCTTTTTTAAAGTTGAACACAACATTTCAAATTCAAATGCTTAGGAATGTCTACTGACCACCACCAGGTGTTCACTGCAGTAAGCTGCCATTTCTGTGACATTCGTAATATATATAGATTCATTTTTTGGTATTTTAAACAAAATAGGTGTTAAGTACCTTAAAAAGCTTGCAAGCTGCCATCCAAGAGACAACAATTGGTGTCAATTAGCCTGGAGATACAGAGGAAGAAGGAGAGTCAGCAATAGGAGGAGGAAATGGAATGTGTTGCCTCCATGAATAACTGCCTCCTTTGCCATGAGACCAGAACTGGATGGTGCCTGGCTAGCATTACTGAATATTTTGATCAAAGATTCCATAGAAGAATCCTGATCAAAAGAGGGGGAAATGTAGAAGAGATCCTTATATTCTCATTGAGTCCATATTTTCTGGAGCAATGGAAGACGGATGAACTTCTGAAACTATTTCTTCATATAGTCTAGCTTCTTTGATTATTTGCTCAGCAAGATAATCTGTAGATTAAATAAATATCACGAAAGGATACAACCCTGACACACACTTTTCCTCATTTTAAACTACTCAGTATTCCCTTGTTCTATTCAAATAACTGGCTCTTGGTCTATGTACAGGTTCCTCATGAGCACAATTAAGTGTTCTGGAATTCCCATTCTTCACAATATTATCCATAATTTGTTATGATCCACACAGTTGAATGCCTTTGCATAGTCAATCTTTCTGGTATTCTCTGCCTTCAGCCAAGATCAATCTGACATCAGTAATGTTATCCTTATTCCACATCCTCTTCTGAATCTGGCTTAAATTTCTGCCAGTTCCTTTCAATGCAGTAACACAGCCATTTATAAATTATCTTCAGCAAAATTTTACTTGTGTGTGATACAGCCACCCCTCAGAAGGAAGACTGGGCAATCTATTTCCATAGAGATACCACCTTGGAAACCCAAGAAGGGGTTGCTATGAGTCAGATTTGAATCGATAGCAGTGAGGTTTGTGTTTGTTTGTGTGTGTGTGTGTGTGATACTGATGATATTGTTTGATAATTTCCATACTCTATTGGATCACCTTTCTTTGGAATGAGCACAAATACAGATCTCTTCTATTCTCTTGGCCATGTAGCTGTCTTCCAAATTTCTTGGTAAAGATAAGTGAACACTTCCAGTGTTGCATCTGTTTGTTGAACCATCTATAGTTGCATGCCATCAGTTCCTAAAGCCTTGTTTATTTCCAGTGCCTTCAGTGCAGCTTGGACTTCTTCCTTCAATACTAGTACTTGGATCCATAGTCAATGCTCATGAAAGCAGCAGTCAAGAAATCAAACAATGTATTGCATTGGGCAAATCTGCTGCAAAAGACTCCTTTCAAGTGTTAAAAAGCAAAGATGCCACTTTGAGGACTAAGTTGTGCATAACTGAAGCCATAATATTTTCAATCACCTCATATGCATGTGAAACCTGGACAATGAATAAGGAAGACTGAAGAAGAATTGATGTTTGAATTATGTGTTGGCAAAAAATACTGAATATACCATGGAGTGCCAGAAGAATGAACAAATCTGTCTTGGAAGAGGTACAGCCAGAATGCTCCTTAGAAGCAAGGATGGGGAGACCTAGTCTCACATATTTTGAACATGTTATCAAGATGACCAGTCCCTGGAGAAGGACATCATGCTTGGTAAAGTAAAGGATCAGAGAAAAAGAGGAAGATCCTTAATGAGATGGACTAACACAGTGGCAGCATCAATGAGCTCAAATATAACAACAATTGTGGGTATGGTGCAAGATTGGGCAGTGTTTTGTTCTGCTGTACAAAAGGTCGCTACAAGTAGGAACCCATTCAATTAATAGTAATGGAAAGTTTAGATAGGAAACTTAGGGGACAGTGAGTTTATGTTAATGGGGAAGAACAACCCAGAAAATGAGAGTGAGAATAGTTGTACAACTTGAAGAATGTAATCAATGTCATTGAACTGTACATATAGAAACTGTTGAATTGGTGTATATTCTGCTGTCTGTATATTTTTTAAAAACAAAACAAAAAAATTAATTATTTAAAAAGAAAAGACCAGAAAAAATGCCAGGAAACATTTTTTTCTCGTCGTATAAACTGATAGGGCCTTTCCTTTAATTCTTGACTTTGTATGATTTTATCATTAAAGAAAGGAAAGCAAACATTTCTTGAGCAAAACCAAGAAACAATGTGCTAAGTAAAGATAATGATGCATAATTTAAAGAATTTTAATTATCCCACATGATATTTTGAGTTATTTCTAGCTTACTAACTAGAGCACAGACCTTGTCATTCATTCAATTGTTTATAACACGTAGGTTAATATAAAAAATAAAATAGTCCTGAAGTAATACATAGCCTATTATCTATAATACAACTATATTTTGTGTGAGTGCTGGTATATGTAGCATCCACTTAATAATTTATAATATTCCTATATTTAATCTATCTTATCTAAGATTTATCATAAAACAGTAAAAAATTTGAAAATGTGCTTGCATTAGTCTTTGGTATCATCTTTGTATTATAAGTAGCTTTTATTTGAAGTGTTTAATTATCACTTAGCCTCCAGTTCTTTGTCTTTGAATTGTTAGGTTCTGGAAATTAATCCATTACAACTGATGTATCATTCTTATCCTATGTTGCAAACTCATGATTAGTTTTATATTTTAATATATTAAAGGAACCTCATATATCACCTTTTTAACTTCAAATCTTTTGCTTAAACCAAACTTTAATCATATTATGCAAATTAATATATAAATATTTTCCATAACAGTAATCGTAAAAGCATTTGCAGATTGGACATTCCTCAAGTCTCTTAAATGGTAGAATTCTAGTGAACTGAAGACTAATACATCCTGAGCCTGTAACTCTTAGACAACCGTCAAGCCTGGAACTGAACTTATGTCCCTCCCCCGGGGCTCAACTTTCAGCCAAAGGACAGACAGGCCTGTAAGATGAACAGTAACACCAGGGAGGTATGCATCCCTTAGACCAACCAACCATAGAAGATCAAAAAGGCAGCATCTGCCCAGGGACAAAGCTCAGAAGACAGAAAGGGATAGGAAAGAAGGACGAAGAGAAATGGTAAACACGGGGAGAAAGTGGGAAGAGTGCAGTCACATTGTGGGGACTGAAATCAATTGTCATGAAACAAAATGTGCATGAATTGTTGAATGGAAAATGAATTTGCTCCATAAAGTTTTCACACAAAGCACAATTAAAAAAAACATGTAAAAAAAAAAAAAAAAGACTAATAATACCTGTTCTGTTTGTTTCTATAATGCTCTCAAATGCCATAAATAGTTACCATTGGTGGTGGTGTTATGTGCTATCAAAATATATCTGTATAATCACTCATAATATACATTTAGAAATGGAAATATGTCTACCTTTGTGAGATTCTCTAATATTAACTATAGCCATTAGAAAGTATACATCATGAGAAAGTTATTTAGAAAAATTGTGAATTCTGACATAGAAACAAAGAGGCAGACAACGTATGTGAAGAATGTAAACAACTTTTAAGTCGACTTCATCCTGACATAGCTGGGATAAAGAAGACATGACATAATTTTTTAAATTATGTAAACTGGCTTTGTAAACTAGTTTTGAGACATAAATCTAAACAACCCCCCTAATCTCTGACCTTGAAGAAAAGATGTGTCATTTGGCTCATGTCTAACCCCAGAGAAAAGACAATCACTAGCATACTAGTTCCTGATGTCACATTGGCCCTTATTGTGTAAGGCCAAGGTGAGAATTTCACATATGAACCCTGAATTTCTGCTCACCAGATGAGAGAAGGAAAAAACTAAAACCACACTCACTGCCATGGAGTGGATTCCTACTCATGTTGTTGTTGTTGTTATGTGCCATCGAGTCAGACCCGACTCATAGTGACTGCTCCTTGGGTTTCCGAGGCAGTATCACTACAGAAGTAGATTGCCCAGCCTTCCTTCCAAGTAGTGGCTGGTGGGTTTGAACCGCCAGCCTTCTGGTTAGCAGTCAAGTGCCTTAGGCACTATGCCACCAGAGCTCATTGAGAGAAGGCAAAGGCAAAGGGATTTTTCTCTAGTCCCCGACTCTGAAGACTGAGAGCCTGCAGAGACTGACTCAACACTGAACTTGGACCTTACCCACAAAGGATAGCCACTGAGCTCCAGCTGTGGTTAAGCCTTCCACCTCCAGAAACCCTTGTTAAAGGTAAAAAGGTTTTAACGTCTTGTTAAAAGGTAAGTCTAAAGATTTGGGCTTTAATCATTGAATTAACATTGTAACTGCAATTTTGATTCCGATTCTCTGATTTTAAATGAATGTTGTGAGGTCTTACTCAGGTGCCTTTCTATGACTACCTTGCAATAAATTCACAAGTTTATGCATAATAAACCTGAGTATCTCTCTATTCATTTTTTTTTTATTGTGATTTGGGTGAAAATTTACAAAGCAAATTCATTTTCCATACAGCAGTTCACATACACTTTGTCTCATAACATTGACCACAGTTTACCATAATGCAACAGCTCACCTCCCACTTTCTCCTGATAGTTACCTCTTCCCTGTGTCCATCCCTCCATGCACCCCTGCCCCCTGAGCTGTCTCCCTGTGCATAAGCACCCCTTCTTTCTCCCATGATTGTTCTCTCCAACGAGTGTATCTACCTCAGGTAAATGTTCACCTCATATACCTGTCTTTTGTTTGGCTGGAAGCCACAGGTGTGGGTTCAATACCAGACCTGAAGGGCAGGTAGGGGCCATAGTCTCAGTGGTTCAGTCAGGCTCTATCAGACAAGCAAACCTGGTCCCTTTTTTTTTCCCCCCCAAATGATGTTTTGTTCCACATTGTTCTCCCACTCTATCCAGAATTTCCTACATAGATCCCCTTCTGAGTGATTGACAGTGGTAGCCAGGCACCATCTAGTTCTTCTGGTCTCATAGTCATATAGGCTGAGGATCGCATAGTGTACCAGTCTCCAGAACTAATTCTTTCCATGAATCTTTGGTTTTCTTCATTCTTCTTTGCTCTGGACAAGGAGAGACCCATCGTTGCATCTAGATGACTGCTTGCAAGCTTTTAAGATCCCAGTCGCTACTCGACAAAGTAGGAGGTGAAACAATGTTTTCTGTAGTATGTTATGCCAATTGAGCCTTATGTCCCCTGTGACTATGGTCCCGAGCCCAATGGGACTTGGCCTCTGGGTAGCTGTCTGTGACCAAGAAGTGACTACAATCTTGTCCCTTGTCGGTTCTACTATACACCTGGAAAATCTTACCAATCATACAAATATACTTATAGGACCATTGTCTGCCAACCCTATACATGGTCTTGGGTACACTCCCTGCTCCATATACATACCTAACAGTTCAGCCTGTTCACCCATCTATCCACTTATATACCCATGTTTGCCTTCACTGACAACTCAGTACTGTATGTGCAAAAGGGTTCATCTTTGTTGTCTGTTCCTCCCATGTACCTCTCTGTCTTTTTCTTCTTCAGTGGAAAGATTGCTACTTTTGAGTGGGGCCCAGAACAAGAAGGCGGCTCTGCAACAGGTCCAGGCTGCCATGCAAGCTGCTCTGCCACTTGGGCCATATGACCTGGTTGATCCACTGGTGCTCAAAGTGTCACTGGCAGAGAGATGCTGTTTGGAGTCTTTGACAGGCCCCTGTTGGTGAATCACAGTACAGATCCTTAGGATTTTGGAGCTAAGCCTTGCCATCCTGTACTTCTCTTTGGAGAAACAGCTTTTGGCTTGTTACTGGGTCTTTGCAGAAACTGAATTTTGAACTACAGGCTCCCAAGTTACCATGTGACCTGAGCTGCCCATCATGAACCGAGTGTTGTCTGACTCACAAAGTCATAACGTTTGACATGCACTCCATCATCAAATGGAAATAACATGTGTTTAAGAGATTGGGCCCATCCACACACCAAGCTACCCTGAGGGAGTGAGTAGTTGGAACTGTGGGCTTGGGACCATGGTGGCAGGGGACATCAAGCTCAAATGGCATAACATACTACACAAAAGCATTGTTCTACATCCTACTTTGGTGAGTAGCGACTAGGGTCTTAAAATCTTGCAAGTAGCCTTCTAGATGCACTGATGGGTTTCTCCTCGTACAAAGCAAAGAAGAATGAAGAAAACCAAAGATTCATGGAAACAATTAGTCCAAAGGACTAGTAGACTGTGATCTTCACCTTATATGATCATGAGACCAAAAGAACTAGATGGTGTCTGGCTACCACTGTCAGCCACTTGGAGGGGGATTGGTGCAGGGGATACTAGATAGAGTGAGAGCAATGTGGAACAAAACTCAAAAATCACACACACACACACACACACACACACACAAGACCAAGTTTGCTGGTGTGATAGAGCCTGGTGAGACCCCTGAGATTATGGTCCCTAGTTACTCTTCAGGTCTGGAACTGAACTCACTTCTGTGGGTTCCAGCCAAACAACTGACAGGTATATGAGGTGAACATTTACATCAGACAGATACACTCCTTGGAGCGATCAATTATGGGAGAACAGAAGGGCAGTGTTTGCACAGGGAGATAACTTGGCAGTGGGGGGAGGCAGGGGTGCATGGGAGGTGTTCTGGTTACCCAGTATTGCTCTGACAGAAATATACCACAAATGCGATGGCCTGAACAAACAGGAGTTTATTCTCTTACAGTTTGGAGGCTTTAAGTCCAGGGTCAAAGTGCCAGGCTCTAAGGGCTGGGTGAAAGCCCCTCAAACTTTGGGGCCAGCTCTGCCTCCTGTTTTCGGCCCACTGGAGCTAGAGGTATTTCTTCACTCAGACAGCTGCTGGCTGCTGAGGCTGCCAAGCCCAAGGTTGACAAGTAAAAAGGCACAGTCCTGATGATACCAAACCACACGGCAGGCCATTAATTCAAGTTCATTGTAAGTCCAAGGTCGGCAGAGCATGGCAGGCTGCTGAACAATGACACGGATACATGCAGGGTTCAAGCGTGCCATATGCTAGATACTAGTCCCAAGGCTTCTCTTTATATACAGGAAGCAGCTACTCATGAAGGCAGCTACTCAGCTGCTTGTGGTAGATCTCACCATGGAGTTGATTGCCTGTCTCATCATGGGGAATAACTACCACCAGATGCCCAGCCACTCAACCAGGCCCAGCCAAGTTGACACACAAACATAACTACCACAGGAGGGAAGAGGGAACTATGGGGAGGAAGTAGGAAGAGAGCTGTTACATTGTGGGGAACTGCAGTCAATGTCATGAAACAAATTGTGTATGAACTGCTGTATGGAAAATGAATTTGATCTGTAAACTTTCACCCAAATCACAATTTTAAAAACAAGAAAGAGACAGATTGGGCCCCGGTAGGCCCTGATGGTACACATAAATTACATGAGGAAGTGGCCCAAATGCCCATGGTCCTCACTTCTGCCACATTACCTTCCCACTCCCAGGCTACACTTATGGCTTCATGGGGAGTTCCTTATGATCATTTGACTGAGAGAGAAAAATCGGGCTGGTTTACAATATGTAGGCACCATTTGAAGGTGGACAGCAGCAGCACTGCCGTGCCTTTCTGGGACCTCCCTGAATGACAGTGGTGAGGGAAAATCCTCTCAATGGCCAGAACTTGGAGCAATATAACTGGTTGATCACTTTGCTTGGAGGGACAAATGACCAAATGTGCGATTATCGATTGATTCATGGGCTGTGGCCAATGGTCTGGCTGGATGGTCAGTGACTTAGAAAGAATATTACTGGAAAACTGGAGACAAGGAGGTATGGGGAAGAGCTATGTGGACAGAACTCTGTGAATAAGCCAAAGAAGTGAAAATACTTGTGTCTCATGTGAATACTGACCAAAGGATGACCTCGGCAGAAGAGAATTTTAACATTCAAGTGGATGGGATGCCACGTTTCGTGGTTACCAGTCATCCCTTTTCCCCAGCCACTCCTGTCATTGTCCAATGAGTTCATGAACAAAGTGACCATGGTGGGATGGAGGTTATACATGGGTTCAGCAACATGGACTTCCATTCACAAAGGCCAATTTGCCTACAGACACTGCTGAGTGCCCAGTTTGCTAGCAGCAGAGACCAACACTGTGTCCCTTATGTGACACCATTCCTCAGGGTGATCAGTCAGTAACCTGGTGATAGATGGATTACACTGGACCACTTCCATCATGGAAAGGGCAGTGTTTTGTTTTTACTGGGAGAGACACTTACTCTGGATGGGGATTTGCTTTCCCTGCACACAATGCTTCTGCTAAAACTAACATCCATAGATTTACAGAATGCCTTATCCACCATAATGGTATCCCACATAGCAGTGTCTCAGATCAAGGAACTCACTTCACAGCAGATATAGTGCAGCAATGGTCCTATGCTCATGGAATTCACTGGTCTTACCATGTTTCCCATCATCCTATATCAGCTGGCTGGAAAGAATGATGGCATGGTCTTTTAAAAACCCAATTATGACACCAACTAAGCCAAACCCATTACCATTGAGTCAATTCTGATTCACAGCGACCCTATAGGACAGATTGGAATTGCCACAGAGGGTTTCCAAGGCTGTAAATCTTTATGGAAGCAGACTGCCTTATCTTTCTTCCATGGAGCAGCTGGTTGGTTCAAACTTCTGACCTCTCCATCAGCAGCCCGATACTTTAATTACAGTGCCACCAGAGCTCCCTCTGGCACCAGGTGGTGGAAATACCTTGCAGGGTTGGGGTAATGTTCCCCAGGAGGCTGTATGTGCTGTAAATCAGCATCGAATATATGGTCTTCTCCCATAGTCAGGATCCATGGGTCCAGGAAACAAGGGGTGGAAAGGGGAATGGTACCACTCATTATTTGCTCTAGACTCCTTTGCGAAATGTTTGCTTCCTGTCCTCTGCTAGTCTAGAGGTCTTATTTCCAAAGGGAGGAATGCTCCTACCAGGAGACACAACACTGATTTCACTGAACTGAAAGGATGCCACCCGAACGTTTTGGGCTCCTCATGATTCTGAATCAACAGGCAGATAAGTGAGTTACCATACTGGACGGTGTGACTGATCCTGATTACCAAGGGAAAATTGGACTGCTATTACATAATGGAGATAAAGAAGAATATGCCTGGAATATGTTGTTGTTGTTGTTAAGTGCCGTCGAGTCGTTTCCGACTCATAGCGACCCTATGCACAGCAGAACGAAACACTGCCCAATCCCGCGCCAGCCCCACAATCCCTGCTATACTTGAGCCCATCATTGCAGCCACCATATCAATCCATCTCGT
>NW_006922249.1:536075-558422 GCF_000298275.1 Orycteropus afer afer | reverse complement strand
ACAAACCAAGTTTGTCCTGCTGTTGGAGACCTCTCGTATCACCCCCACCTGGCTGACTGTTCCTCTGTCTGGCTTCCTGGCTTTTAATCCCCTTTCTCCTACTCTTCTGGCCTGCTTCTTCGGGCGTCCCTAAGTTGTCTCTCCTCACCTGTATCCCTGGGGCTGACTGCTCTTCTGTCCGGATTCAAGGCTTTTATCCCCTTTCTCCTGCTCTTCCACCCTGCTACTCTGGCGTCCCTGCGTTGTCTCTCCTCACCTGTAACCCTGGGGCTTACACCTGCCTGGAATATAGGAGTTCCCTTAGGGGGTCTCTTAGTACTACCATGCTCTGTGATTAAAGTCAATGGAAAACTTACAACCCAATTCAGACAGGACTCCTAATGCCTACACCCTCCAGGTATGAAGGTTTGGGTTACCCTATCAGGCAAATCACCCTGACCAGATGAAGTACTTGCTGAGGGCAAAAGGAATATGGAATGTGTAGTGGAAGAAGGTAGTTCTAAATACCAGCTATGATCATGTGACCAGCTGCAGAAACAAAGACTGTAATTGTTGAGTATTTCCTCCTTGTATTGCAATGTTTGTTTGTGTATATAAATATTTATATTCTTCCCTTATTCCATTAAAGTTTACTGAATACAAGATGTAAAAAGGCTAGTGTGTTTTTGGTTTATGCATGTTAGCTGTTGTGGTAGTTACGTTTGTGTGTCAACTTGGCTGGGCCTGATTGAATGGCTGGGCAGCTGAATGTAGTTATTCCCCATGGTGAGATTGGTAATTAACTCCATGGTGGAATCTTTTGGAGCAGCTGAGTAGCTGCTTTGGATATGTGGCCTGTTTCCCATACATAAGAAACAGCTTTGGGAATGGTCTCTAGCTTATGGGACACTTGAACCCTGCATGTAGCCATGTCATTGTTCAGCAGCCTGCAATGCTCTGTCGACTTTGGGACTTTCAATGGACTTGAATTAATGGCCTGGTGTGTGGTTTGGTAACATCAGGACGATGGCTTTTTACTTGTCAACCTTGGGCTTGTCAGTCTCAGCAGCCAGCCACTGTCTGAGTGAAGAAAAGCCTCTAGCTTCAGTGGGCCAGGAGCAAGAGGGAGAGCTGAACCCGGAGGTTGAGGGGCTTTCACCCAACATCAAGAGCCTGGCATTTTGAACTTGGACTTAAAGCCTCCAAATTTTAAGAATAAACTCCTGTTTGTTAAAGCCATCCCATTTGTGGTATATTCCTTTCAGAGCGCAAGGTAACCAGAACAGTTGTACCATGTTAGTTGCAAGTGTAACTTTATAATGGTCTTTATTTGGAGATTATGTACAGTTTAAGATATGTATAGGTGCCAAGTTGACATGGGATAGAATGTGATGACTGTTATGAATCAACTTGACTAGGCTATTGTGTAAGTTTGTGTGCCAACTTGGCTATGCCTGGTTGAGTGTCTGGGCAGCTGGATGTAGTATTCCCCATGATGAGACTGGTAATCAACTCCATGGTGAATCTACTATGAGCAGCTGAGTAGCTGCCTTAGGGAATGTAGTCTGCTTCCTACATAGCACTCTGGTAGCATAGTGCCTAGGGCACTTGACTGCTACCTAGTAGGCTGGCGGTTCAAACCCACCATCCCCTCTGTGGAAAGAAGGTTGGACAATCTACTTCTGTAGTGATACCACCTTAGAAACCCAAGGAGGGGTCGCTTTGAGTCGGGGCCAACTTGACAGCACATAACAACTCCTGTATATAAGGAGAAAGCGAGGTTGAGGGGCTTTCACCCAACCCCTAAAGCCTGGCACTTTGGACTTTTTAAAGCCTCCAAACTGTAAGAACAAACTTCTGTTTGTTCAAGCCATCCCATTTGCGGTATATTCCTGTCAAAGTGGCACTAGGTAACCAGAACAGCTATTGACACTGAACTAATTGCCCTTCTATAATGTAATATAATCACCCCCATGATGTGATCTGATGTGACCAGCCAGTTAGTTGAGAGTTTTGTTGGGGGTGTGGCCTGCCTCCATTATATAAATGGAGGTTCCAGCAAGACTCACTTTCTCTCTCAACCCTGCATTCTCCTTGTTGCCTGACCTCTGGTTCTTGGGACATAAGCCTGCAGAAGTCTTCAGCCTGTCACATGACCTGCAGATTTTGGAAGTGCCAGCCCCCACAATAGCATGAATCATTTCCTTGAATTTCTGTCTCTCTCCATATACATATGGAGAGATGACAGATAGATATATCACTGGTTTTGATCTTTTAGAGAACCCAGACTAAGACAAGCATTAAAAAGAATTAATAATACTTCTTGTGGGGGAAAAATGTGCTCAAGCAACATAATATTCTTATAGTCTAAATCCCCAGGAGGTTGCCTTGAGGTCTATTCTGGATTCCTGAACTGGAAATCAGTGTCAATTATCCTTGCTAACATGACCTTCTTGCCTGTCCCTAAGCATAAGGAATACACAGTGCTAAGGCAGTAACTATAGATTGGAGTCCAGTGGGATTCTTGATGTGTCCCCTGGCAACAGTGCTGCCTGTTGCATTGGAGGCCTTGGTTCCAGGATCCACATATTCTTCCTATTAGGCACAAAGCCCCATACAGAGGTCTGATTCAGTGCGTATAAGCATTCTGGAAAAGATGACACCCCATACTTGCAGAGTATTGACTCCAAATTGACATCTCCACTGCCTCTTTCAGATTGTTCTACTGCTCTCTCATCCCAATTGCTTCTGGTTGGTGCACACGTGATATGATCAGTGATGCCATGGTCATGGCCCACTCTAACACCTGCTTTGCTGTGCTATGGGTCTCCTGGTCATATACTATCTTGTGTGGAATCCATGCCTATGGATCAGGCACTACCCCCAGACAGTGATGCTAGATGACAGACTGCCAGCTGAAGGGTAAACCAATACCCAGAGTAAGCATTATCCCTGAGAATGAACTGCTCTCCAAGAAGAGTCCTGATGCAGTCAACCTACCACCAACTGTCATGTTGAGTGCTGGAGATATATATATATATATATATATATATATATATATATAGTTAATATAGTACAGTTTTTTTCTGCAATGCAGTTACTTACAGCGTTTAGTGCTTTTGAGGCTTGCTTTTTAAGCTTTTTTAGGTAGACCCACAGTAATGTTTAATCTAAGGCTAATTTTTCCCTCATAGTGCCTAAGGCATTTGACTAACTAGAAGGTTGGTGGTTCAAACCCACCAGCCTTTCCATGGAAGGAAAACTGGGCATTCTACTTCCATAAAGATTTACTGCCTCAGAAACCCAAAGGGGGTTGCTATGAGTCAGAACCGACTCAATGGCAGTTAAGAGTTCACTGAGTCAATACTGTTCTGAATATTCCACCCTACAGCTGGTAAGAACACAAACTATTCCTAGCCCCAAGTGATCTCTGGATATTGCTCCTTCCAGTACTTCTTCCCCAGCCTCAAGTAGTTTCTCCACATGCTGAAGACTTGCTAGCAACTGTTTGTGGATGACTGGGCTCCCTTGCTGCAAAGCTCTCTACTCTCTAGTACTATGACCTGAAAACACTAGTCACCTGGGTCTCCCTGGACTTGCAGCTTTGTCTCCTCCAATCAGAAAGGCTTCTGAGCTTCACCCAGCTCCCCTCCCCTTGAGATTTGACCTCACTCAGTATTGATGGCTGATCTTATAGAACAAGGACTAAGGTTTTTTGCCAATTGCTATTTATATGTCAATCTCCATTAACACATTCAGGAATGAGGAAACAAGCACAGTGAGACCACAGTCCCAGCAGACCCACAGTAAGTTGAATGCCACCCAGTACCAAACCCCTTGTCTTCGAATTGATTCCGACTCATAGCAGCCCTATAGGAAAAAGCAGAACTGCCCTTATAGTGTTTCCAAGGCTACAATCTTTACAGAAACAGACTGCCCACACAGCAGCTGGTGGATTTGAACTACTGACCTTTTGGTTAGCAGCTGAGCGCTTAACCACTGAGCCACCAGGTCTCCTGATTGTCTGGCTCCCATTTGCCCCACTCTAAGAGCGGGGCCATGATGACCCTTCAGGTCTCCTGTGTTCAAGAGTTCTCCGAACATCTGAGTATGCTCCTTTCCTCACTGCATAATCACCCAAGCAAACGGCTATATGGTCCTTTGGGAAATGGGAGTTGGGGAAATCATTATGGCATGTATGTATGTACTCGCTGTGGTATTGCAAAGTTCTTCCTTTGGAGTCTAGGCTACCTCTTCAGTCAATGGGCTCTGGGTATAAATATTGGTACAGGCCTGGAAACGTGGTATGACTGTGAAACAGTGAGGCAATTACCCTCAGCCTCCTTTTCAACTATTCCTGCTTTCTATGGATTATATATACTGAGCAATGTCCTCACTGGCTGCTTCTATTTTTGCCCTTTGGGATGCTGATAACCATCTCCAGAACTTTCTGCAATTTAAGCCTCCTGGCTGAAACTGACCTAGCTATTGAAGCCCCACTTCTAGCAATTATGCACCAGTCCCCTGTTGTTATGTAGCAATGTTCAATCATTGCTAACAATGATCTAAGCTTTGGAACAGCCTCTCCCACTGACATCTTGGTCTACGGGAGTGCTACCACTGAAATTAATGATTCCAGTGTTCATCTCACTTCCTGTACTCGTCAATTCCGACTCAGCAATCCTGTTGTTGTATTGTGCCGTTGAGTCAGACCCGACTCATAGCGACCCCTCCTTGGGTTTCCGAGGCAGTATCACTATGGGAATAGATTGCCCCATCTTCCTTCCAAGGAGTGGCTGGTGGGTTTGAACCGCCAGCCTTCGGGTTAGCAGTCAAGTACCTTAGGCACTAACTATGCTACCAGAGCTCCCTATAGTAGAGTACAACTGCCCCATTAGGTCTCCAAGGAAGTAATATTTGCGAAAGCAGAGTGCCACATCTTTCTTCTGCAGTGGCTGGTGGCTTCTAACCACTGACCTTTTGGTGATAAGCCAAGTGCTTCAGGGCTACTTCCTCTCCTGATATCCTCTATTTAGAGTTGATCTTAGGTCCATCTCACTAGCACCTTCCTAACAGCTTTGGTGACAGCTGCCCGCCCTCTGGACCTTCACATGGAAATAGAATCCTCTGGTGGGTCTTTTGCCTCACCTGGCATTCACCCTAGCCTTTTCCACTTCTTTGAGCTTTTTATATTCTCTTCTTCCATCTACTGTGGCAATTCACACATTTAAATTTAGCTCAGCATAAGCCATTTCCCCTTCAGGATCCTAAGATTCATCTTAGTAGGGAGTATGCATCATACCCAGGGTACTTGCCAGGGTGTTGAATCACATATCCCAAGAGAATGTCCCAAACACAAGAAACTTTTCCTTATCCAGCTTTATGCTTCAATCCCCTTGACCAAACTACAAAATACCCTTTTCCCTGATACTCCCTCAGTTTCTGCAGGCACATGTCGGGTAATTTTCACGGCCATACTTAAGAGTCCTTCACCTTCCATCTTAGGCTCAGCTTGTTCCAGCAGGGTTGTTGTTGTTATGTGTCGTCGAGTCAGATCTGACTCACAGCGACCCCTCCTTGGGTTTCAGAGGCCGTGTCACTATGCAAGTAGATTGCCCAACCTTCCTTCCGAGGAGTAGCTGGTAGGTTTGAACCGCCAGCCTTCTGGTTAGCAGTCAAGTGCCTTAGGCACTACACTACCAGAGCTCCTGTGTCTTCTGTTAGAGGAGGGTATTTAATAAGCTTTTAATAAGGAGGTATGGATCACTTCTACAAGTTCTATTTCAGAGGAGGCAAGAGAACTAAGACTTTGGCATTTTCCATCCACATGGCTCTATCCATGGTATTTTTCCTAGAATGTGACCATTTTGTGTGCTAGTCACTGTTTTGATCCTTTGTAGGAATAATTTGAGGAACAGGAAGAAATTATTTTCCTCCAGATTTTCATTTGTTTCTTCAGGTCATCTCTTGAAGGTGCACTGCAATTCCAGGTCTACACCTTAATCCAATTCCAAGGCTTCAAATTGCCTTAACCACACAGGTGATCAAACCCTAAGATACAAGTCTGAGTCAGGGCTGGTTTGCTGTTTCTTTTTACTCAAATGATACAGCCCTTCTGAGTTCCAGCTTTATTTTTGATGAGTGAGATGGTAGGGCAGTGGCTCAGACACCTCACTGTGGGCACATCCTAGGCCTTTCTGGACTTCCCCTGTGATGTTGCTAAAACAGTGGCTGTTTCCTAGCTATTTCCTCTTAACTGATAAATGCCCTGAGGTACTACCAACTGTCAGTGCTGGGCTCACCTCTTTGCTAACAAGATGGAAGTTTTAACCTACTCCCAAGGCATTTTATCATCTGATCTCTGGCTTTTATCCCCAACTACTCTGGCTCCTGACACACCCTGAACTAGTTACACCATCCTTTATCTTCACACAAGCACTTGTCCTAGGGTTTTGTAGTCCCTGAAATCCTACCAAGTCCCCAATTTTTGACCAATAACTCATTGATGCGGTTAAAAAGTCCATTTCTCTGCACTTCTTAGGCACTTACCACTCTCTATATCGTGTATTTTCTATTTATGTCCCTTAATAGGCCCCTTGAAGATGTAAGTACACTCCAACTTAGGATGTATTAGAGTTACCACGAACCACACATTTGGGGTGTATCTTATTGTAATTATGTACCACATAGTGTTGCAGCACATAATCAATGTTGTTATTCTCAGATGTTCACTCACTAAATGCTCAAAGACTGGATTTATGAAGATACTAATAAAATTTTAAAAATATATTTGACTTGTATCAGAATTGACTCATGACAGAGTTGTTAGAATGGAACCCCATTATAAATGGAGACTTATCTGCCATCCTGCCTCGCATATAACAAATGCTAAATATTTGCTTAATGAGCTTTTAGTTTATCTTCATAATCTCATGGCTCCTCAGATGTATTAAAACATTTATTCTTAATCTGTGAATATATTCAAGACATGCAATTTACCTCATAGATAAAAAAGATATGAGAACACCTCTTAAAAGAAGGCATACACCAATGAAGAATAATTAATTAAAAATAATTTTCTCAAACTGTCTGGGACAGAAAAGATAGAGATTTTGGTATAACATTTCACTCAGATGGTGGTTTGGATACAGTTTCCAGAACATCCAGCATCTGAATGAATAATGTAAATTTTTTTTTGAAAAAACTGGGATAAAAATACAAGTACAATTAAGTTAATTCAACAAACATTTATTAAATAATATATCCTAGATGCTATGAACTGCAGACACAGAGATATTGTCCCTGTTGTTAGAGAGAGCTCACGATAGATGACTGGTAGGTAAGAAGAGGGAAGATGAGAAAAGGGTAATATTTATAATTACATTTGAACTGGACCTTTCAGGTAGAAAAGAAATGATAAACATTCTAGTAACAGGAAAGATAATTTTCAAAGTACAGTGTAGCCTCCTATTACTACTACTTATAGAGTAAGGTGGTGTGTGGAGGGCTGAAGAGGCTCCTGGAACACCAGGATCAGTGTAGAGAGAAAGGTCATCATGGCTGGAGAACTGGAGAGAAGGGAAAATTTCAAAAATGTTCTAAAGGTAGAATCTGTTAGATATAATTATGAAAATAAGAGAGTTGACTAGAAAATAGTACCAGATTTTTCAATTGGATAATTAAGTTGGGGAGGAATGCCATTAACTAGGAAAGGAAAGAGATATATGTTTTTATCTGGGTAAGAGTGGAGACAAGTACAATTTTTTAAATGTTGAGTTTGATACCTTTTTGGCAGGATACACTCACTGACATTAGGTTATTGCCTAAGGATATAGTTCCTACCTTTATTTCTTATTTCAACTTTCCTTAGTTAAATATTCCCATAATCCTATTTATATAAATATCTTATATCATTCAAGCAAACATTAAAAATAAATCTCCTAAGCAATTAAAAAACATCACTGACAGGAGTTCCCAAGACTACAGATATGTAACTACTGTAGCACTGAAAAACCTCAGCTTTCATTGACCCTTCAATTCAGCTAATGTCTAATTTTGTTGTGTGTTAGGTAATATGAAAGTACTAAGGAACATGTTGTTATGTGCCGTTGAGTCGGCCCTGACTCATAGCAACCCCTCCTTGGGTTTCCGAGGCAGTATCACTACGGAAGTAGATTGACCAACCTTCCTTCCGAGGAGTGGCTGGTGGGTTTGAACCACCAGGCTTCTGGTTAGCAGTCAGGTGCCTTAGGCACGCTACCAGACCTCCTACTAAGGGATATGTTGTTGTTGTTGTTATGTGCTGTCGAGTCGGCCCCGACTCATAGCGACCCCTCCTTGGGTTTCCGAGGCAGTATCACTACGGAAGTAGGATTGTCCAACCTTCCTTCCAAGGAGTGGCTGGTGGGTGTGAACCGCCAGCTGTCTGGTTAGCAGGCAAGTGTCTTAGCCACTATGCTACCAGAGCTCCCACTAAGGGATATAGGGAGGACTTAAATAAAACCACTTATCTACAAGTAGTTTACAACTAGTGGAGAAAGTTAGTAACTACTTTGGAAGACAGAATTTATTTTAAGCATTTTAAGGCAGAGAGTGCCATTAAAGTTCAAAGAAAGATGAGTCTTGCATTTACTTGACCAGCTACTTATAGTCTTAGAGGGCTGTAGATAACTTGTTGAGATCAGACAGTTTTATAGTAGTCTTGGGGTAAGTAGCTCCCCTGTGGGATAGAACACTCAGAATACCAGACCAGTATTTTGGATTTCTTCCTGCAAGGAATGATTGAGATGCAGAGATTCCCTTTCTTCTGCTTATTTCCTTTTCTCTTCTCATAGCTTCAAGAGTCACCAACTTAAGTCTGTATACTCAGAAAGGCATCCAGATGTCCTTTCCAGTATGTTGTTGTTATTAGTTACACAATTTGAAGTTCAGAGTAACTCTAAGCAAGTGGTGAGGTCTCAATTTCCATCTTCTCTGAAAACTCCTGGTACTTATTTAATTAAACATTTAATTAAGCATAAAATATTCACACCATTAAGATGATCTGTTAAGTGATTAACAGCTTTAGTGATTATCTTCAATCTGTTGCACTCATTTTAGAAATGGGTATTTTACTGTTTCCATAATTCTTTAAAAGTCATTCTTTTGTAAAGAGAAATAACTACTATAAAAATAAACTACAAAGAGGTTTAATTTAAAATCTATTCAATTTAGTACTCAAGTCTACAGAAAATAAAAAATAACAACTGCTTTATTATTAAAAGTTAAGGAATTCCATAAAGCACACAAAGCAATTTATATTCAACTAATAAAAGTCTGATACATATATTAAAAATATATAACATATAGATTTGTCTTAACTTTAACATTTATATTCTATTTAAAAAGTAGGAGTGGTACATGTTTTGTAATCTGAATTTATAAAATATATTCATCCATCCTATTCAAATCCTCAAGTATAAAGATTCATAAAATGCACAATCTGTATTTCTGAATATTGAGAGAAACATGGTACCAACTAAAAACAATTATTTTCATTTGAACATGCACTTATTTCTTACCTACTAGATAATTAACCTAGCAATCCATTCAAATAATTATTTCATCTCGGGCCTGACAAGTAAGTTGCATTTACATAAGCAAATTGTGGTTAAAGAGATTGGCATTTTCCTGGTATCTGACAATATCTACCAAACTCCTTAGGAGACCTGTTCCAGGCTTTAAAAGAGAGGCAGGATTATTTAATTTTCCATATGCCAGAAAACCTGATAAGCGATGTAACATTCATAAGTCAAAGCCCTGCAAATTTTGAAATCATGTTCTTGCCTTTGAAAAAACAGCTTCCATAGGAGCAACATTTTCTCAAAATCCAAATAATACCAAAAAATAGAACATGACTTGAATTTCCTTCTTCCCAGTCAACTAACTGCACTCAACTCGTAAAGCTGGAGAAGTTCTTGAGGTATGTTAAGGTATACCAGCTTCTGTTCAGATATTCCTTTCATATATCAAATGGCTTGCTTGAGATATTATTTGTTTTATCAACAATTTTTCATTAAAAAAGATTTTCATCTAACCATCCTAGAGATCACCAAATACCAGTCTCAATACTAGTATTTGAGAACGAAATTAATTAACATCTCACTTTTTAGGGTAACAGATTGCCCAATAAATTATGACTTCAACTTTAAGGACAGAGAACAAGTTTGAGGAATATGTTTAGGTTCCACTGGCTTCTATTTAATAGATAACGAAATGTATAAACCAGTTTTTTATGTGTACCGTATGCTAAAAAAGTAAAAATTCCCATAAATCTTTTAATACTCTCACATTTGAAAATGCCTAAAAACTTTAAATGAAAAGACACTTTACTAAAGCAAGTTATCTGTTTGTGCATTCATTTGTCTTTGGGGGATTACCCATTGCCGCAGAGTAGATTCTGAGTCATAGAGATTGTACAGCACAGAGCAGAATTGTCTTAGTTTCCAAGGCTACAATCTTCACAGAAGCAGACTGCCACATCTTTCTCTCAAGGAGAGGCTGGTGAGCTCGAACTGCCTGCTTTATAGTTAGCAGCAGAGGACTTAACTGCTGCGCCACCAGGGGTCCTTTTTAGGGAACTACTCCCCCCCCCAAATATAAAATAAGTAAAGTTCTATTTAATTACAGTTAACAGCTCATTTATCAAGTAATCATTATTAGCCAAATTTAGCCATTAACTGATAACCTGGAATTGGGTATCCAAAATTCCATGTATTTTATTTGTAGGAAGGAGAATTTTATTTTTGTTTTTAATTTGTAATGCAATTCTAATAATCTTCCTTCTCTAGATTCCTTGTTGTTGTTGTTATGTGCCGTCAAGTCAGACCCGACTCATAGTGACCCCTCCTTGGGTTTCCATATCACTACGGAAGTAGATTGCCCCATTTTCCTTCCGAGGAGTGGCTTGTGGGTTTGAACAACCAACCTTCTGGTTAGCAGTCAAGTGCCTTAGGCACTATGCTGCCAGAGCTCCTCTAGATTCCCTAGCCTCAAAAATAAAGAAAGAATAATTAAGAAGTTAGAGAGGATTACTGCTGAAAACTGGTACACTGATATCTAAGAGACATTCAGTAAGGGAAAAAATAAACAACAGGAAAAAAACAAAAAAACCTTAAAGACTGCAAAGAGGACCGGAATCAGTCGGTACAGATTTAAACACAATGTTCACAGATCTCAATCATACAAGTGCATTAAAGGGATTAGCATAACACAGAAGAGTACAGCAGCTAATTTTATAATAATGAATTCTCAGAAAAGCGTCAGTTCTTGAAAACCAACTTACATATACAATTATACATGAATATAACTTTAAGCTAAAATATGTACAAAAACTTAATAAAACTTAGTAAAAGTGAGATCGAGAAATATAAGCAGCAGTAACCATAAAGGCTTAGAACTAGTGACACTGAATTCTTTATTTAAAAAATTTTTGAACACACAGTACCTCCTCTTCTCTATTTTAGCAAGAAGTTTTAACAAGTTTTAAATATCTCAATTTTCCAAAAACAATAGACTTTTTAAAAAATAAGACTTGATTACCAGAAACAAGTAATATGTAGTTATATACCATTTTCATTATCACTACTTATTTCCTTATCTGTCAATTCATCTTTGATGCAATCTGGGAAATGAAGCAGTCACTAGATACCTGTTTTTGAATCTGAAGAAATTATTATCCGCCACAGGAATCTAATGATATATTCTTGCATATATTTGAAATTTCAGAAGGGAAAAAGTAATAAACTATTCTAGTTACTTTATACCAAATATTTGTATACCTAGTCAAAACAACAATTAAGATCTTTCTCCAGTTGAATTGTTGACTATACAAAAGCTATTTTCAGCATTTTCTTCTAGGGATTAAAAAGCTTTATTTCTCTGCTAACTAAAATAAGGAATTATACAAAGTAAATTCTTTAGAGGTGAATATTAATTCCTTAAGAGAACAGCCATAAAATGTATTATTTTATATTTTCTTAAAAAAAAAAAACCTAAATACAATCTTCCTTCAAAATCTGTAGCATTAACATGTAACCTGACATTTTTTTTTAAAAAAGGGCACCAAGTTCATAATCTAAGCATGCATAAATAAGGAAATGAACGTATCACTGTCTTAACATAATTTGGCAAATCAGAAAAAATGGCCAAATATAAATAAATAAATAAATTAAAAGGAAGAGAGTACATATTTTTCTAAACATGAAAGTATAATTCTGTAGGCCTGTGCAGTAGATAGTGCCCCAGGGAGGGGATAAAGGGAAAAGTGAAGCATCATGTTCCTATGTACAGTTTCTTGGTATTCTGGTTGTCAGTGAACAACACATTAAAGTGAAACTTTCTTATTACAAAGACATTAATTGCCCTTTCCAGAGGCAATATTTTAGGTAAACTTCTTATGTCTTTTCAAAATGTAACTTATTATTTAAAATTAACTTAATAATTATATCTAAGTGCAAAGGAGTTTAATAGTAATTCCTAACTTCACAGGGAGTAAACACTAAAGTTTTGTCTGATTGTGATTTTTAATGGTTGACATTCCTACATTTTAGGATATTTCATCTTAATTTCTTCTCTTTAAACCATAGAAATGTACCAAAAATATTTGGTTTTCTGTTACTTTCCTCTGCTTCATTTTAATTTTATGGTATCTGTATGTAGAGAGAGAGGTATGTTAAAACACTGTCATTCTTACTAAAAAAAAAAAAAAATACAAACAAACTCGACTGAGGCTACGTATGACCTATTAATCTATAATAGAACATCATTAATCTCTGACCTGGCATATAAATTGCTTTGGTGAATAAATGTCACAGGTCATTTTTTATAAAATGATTTTAGTAATAGGACAGCAGTCTGGAGAGATCCCCCCCTCAACCCCCAGAAAATGATCAAGTCAATCAGTAGTTTAGAGTAATTATGTAAAATATGAAAATACGTAACTTACAGCTGTAAATTTCTTATTAAAAAGCAGTCAAAAACTAAGAGTAGTTCAAAGCATTCCAAAAAACATTTTCTGTCTCCATTAAACAGGCCAACTAATACAGTTGATAGAGACCGCTGTGGGAACTTATGTGTATCTAGTCAAGACAGAACAAAAATGTAATTTTTTAAAAGTGGTGGTTGTTAACTAGTAGTTTTATAAACAGTGTTCACAATTTGGTGGCTGGACATTGTTTGCTTTTTTTCAAGTTATTTCTATAGCAGACATATTTTTGAAGTCTACCCACCCCTGAGTTCAGTAATTATACTTTTATTAGAGTGTAAAATTATATGCCCTTAGTTAACAGCATGTACAAAGCTATAAAATGACATCTATACAGAGATTAAAAAGAACACTTTTAAAATATTCTTTGCCAATTACTGATTGGATGGTTTTGCTCAGGTACGTATTTTGAACTTTCATAGCCAATTATCTTTAAGCCCCAATTGATACATATATTCACTGCAGGACACTTCAAAAAGAGTTCAACAATAAGGCATTAGTAAAAATAACATTGTAGTAGAAACAGATTTTGCATATGTGAAAAGGTAATTTATAAAATACATTAATTGCTTTTTAAAAAGAGAACCTAGTTGTAGTATCATTAAATTACTTAGTACTGAGAACTGGACCTTTCAACAGATTTTCTTTTTTTTTCTATAGAAAAATTTTATCTAGCTGTAAGCAAAGTCTTTTAAATGACAACAACAACAACAAAAAACTAAACAAATCCCATTAGGAAAAAAATGTATGATTATATAAGACAAATAAGCAAACATACCATTTTATAGTGTACTTTTGCCTACATTTTAAAATAAAAATGTCCACACTCTTTTGTTAAAACATTAAGCCTCTGTCAAAAATGTATTTCTTATTTTAGGGTACAGGATTGAAGGACAAGATGATACTTACAAGTAAAGAAAATTTACAAGAAAAAAATTTGACAAAAGTTCTCAAAGTATTGTAACATTCAAACTTGACTTAAAACATAACAAAAGAAACAAGATTGCAAACAAAAATGTTTATGGAATTTTCAAACATAAATAAATGAAATAGTGTTTAGGCAATAGGGCTCATGCTGATGGCTAGCAAGAAGTAACAGAATGTAATCTACCTGGAAAAATCTTCAATTTACAAATTACAAGCCCAAA
Organism: Orycteropus afer afer; assembly: GCF_000298275.1. Classification (NCBI taxonomy): domain Eukaryota; kingdom Metazoa; phylum Chordata; class Mammalia; order Tubulidentata; family Orycteropodidae; genus Orycteropus; species Orycteropus afer. Next base: position 544,271 of record NW_006922249.1, on the reverse strand, counting down.
TGATGGACTGTAGCAATTCAAGCCATCACTGCCATTTTACTTCCAAAATAAAGTCCTGATTAAACCATTCATATCCTATATTACTCATACCTTTACTTCAGAGATTCGAGGAACTATATACAACAAATGAGTTTATATTCACCATAGGGATAACATATTGTAGCTCTCTGCAAATGTTACTTGAAAACCTTCCATGTCAAAACAATTTGACAGCAAATATCAACAATTCAATAAATACGCAATGATCTTTCATTACAGTCCTGTAAGATGCATGTTAATTCATGCTGCTAACCGTAGGATCACAGTGCATAGAACCCAAATATAAACAGTTGGGGTGATTTTCGAAGTAATGTTGGATCCCTCACTTTATTTATAATCCCATCATAACTGTTAAGTTCATTTCATAGGCCCCTATCATGCATTAATCATTTGGTGGCAGGAGTAAATGAAAACTTGTCCTCTTACAACGTCCATTGCCGGCAATGAACGTCCCCAAAACCGCCAAGGAAGTCATTGTTATTGCACAATACGTAAGGACCTGGAACTCTTCCAAATGCTTAAAAAAATAAAAATAAAAAATGGAATTATATTTGACATTTCCTGACACCTGCATTTAATACTGTATGACGAATAAAAGCATGTCAGCTGCCTGGACTGAACCAGCGATCAACATGCGCCCAGAATGCACACGAGTAAAAATGCAGTAAAAGGAAGTAGTCTTCATTGCCTATAGGTCACTTCCAGTCAAAGGTTAAAGTTCAAAGACTGAATGATCAAAGTGCTCATTTTCTCAGTAGGACTATCTTCTGCTAGGAGGATGATAATAGTGGCATCAACAAGTATCATCTTTAAGAAAAGGAAAAGAAAGAAAATTAAAAAGTCAAACATGAATAAATTAAACTTACAAGTTAGTCTACATATGACTTGTCTCCCCAATCCCTGCAAATAACAACTTTAATTTGTGTTCAATTATACTATACTACCACAAACAAATCAAATTATATTCTTTCAGGGAAATGGCAGCTAACACAAACCTTAAATTGCTGTATTATTAGTATGTTAGTTCTATTTAAAATAAATCAATATGAAAATCCACAAAGCTTTTTCTTTTTCAAACTTTTTTTCCAGGGGGAGGGGAGGTTCTTAACTGTTTTTACATACATACAAAATAGAAGACTCACATATTTCAAAATCTGTAATGATATGGTAGCATATATTCAAGATTTACCAATCTTAAGAGAATTCTTTTATGGGTAGCAATTTAAAATTGTAATGTCAGGAAAGACATTTTCCTGGTGAACTATATCACACTATTTAATACGGACATATAGAATAAAAATACATCTTTACCATATGAAGGAAATAGTAACTCTTCACCAATGAGATAAAATCTTCAAATCAATCAAAATATAGTAAATGTTAGTAATTTCCCATTAGAAATTAAGTTTTTCAGCATGAATAGATACATATTCAGAGATCATTAAAAACACACACAAAAAAATCCCAGAGTATTGTTTAGTAATACCTTCTGGTAGCCTCAGCATTTTATTTATGTAATACAGAAAACTTTTAGGGTTCAAGGCTTATCTTATAAAATATAGTTTACAAAACATATCTAAAGAATTTCTTTTGAGGACTGATTATTCGTCAGAAAGAAGACTGGTGGCATCTACCCAAGAGTTGTCAAAGCTGTTAAGGAGGGAGATAAATAAATAAATAAAATAATAAAAGCTCTTAAGGAGAAAATTCTGAAAATATTTTACAAACCATCCCATGCTACAACAATATACTGCTAATAAAATTGCTATCTATAAAGGCTCAATAAGAACTAAAAAACTAGTACAACTGACTCCTATACTGGGCAAACTAGTAGAATAATCAAGATAAAATATCTTACGGGTAATCTAAAAAGTAAAATATGACTAAATTTAAAAAGAAATAAATCATATCTAATTCCATTATAATCCTTTAAGGAATTAAGAACACCTTTAAGAAGGAAACATGTAGTTCACAGTATAAGTCTCACGTGGAAGTATTTGTTTCTTAAATTACCATGGAACTTGGGATACAGAGCATATAATACACGGGTGTAAAAACCAACTTAGGAAATATGCAGAGGTTCCTTAAAATATTCACTTCTCCAATAGAGTATTTTACAACAATACTGGCCCTGAAATTGATATTAAAACTAGTCATACTTCACTAAACTTTAAACAGCACTAAATTCCATCAAGTAGAATATAATGTGTGAAACTACTGGGATAAAAATATTAGGGTGATACCACATGGCAATGTTAAAAAAAAAAAAAGTGGTAAAAAAATTCAATTTGAACATATTATCACCTACTTAACCACCAATGAGCTTGTACCTCCAAAGACATAACATCTTTGATAGGTACAGATGACCATAAATACAGATCTCTGGGTGGCACAATCAGTTTGCACCTGACTACTAATCAAAAGGTTAGTGGTTCAAATCCACCCAGCACATGAGAAGAAAGCTTGGCAATCTACTTTCGTTAAGATTATGTTGTTATGTGCCGTTGGGTTGGACCTGACTCATAGTTACCTCTCCTTGGGTTTCTGAGGTGGTATCACTACGATTATAGCCAGTGAAAACCCTATGGAAAGCAGTTCTACTCTGACACAGATAGGGTTGCCATGAATGGAACAGATCGACAGCAACAAGGTTTTTTTTGTTTTGTTTTTACCATAAATATATCTTTATCAGGTTATTAATGCCAAAAGGTTTTCAGTGTAACAGACTTTTCAGAATGTTACCAATTAGCAAAAAATTAAGGAAATCCATGTGAAGTTATTCTCCATAGCCCAGATGCCATCTTGAGTCAGACATTCTAAGATATTTAGACCATAAATGATAATACTTATCTGTCTTAGATACCCAATTTCTGGAGAAGTAAGATTACTACATGAACTCTGAAGATGGAATCCAACTATCTCAGACTGCTGGACCCATAATGACTTGCAGAACAACAAAAAAACAAACTGAAACACTCTTTGATCAGCAATATATAACCAAGAGTCTATGAGTAAAAACCTTATGTGAATGATCAGAATTCCCAGGTGTATAGTAGAGCTGACAAGGGGCAAGGCTGTAGTCACTGCTTGATCATAGCCAGATACTCAGAAGGGCTGAGTAGTTGAACCTGGGGGCTTGGTATCACAGTCGCAGGGGACATCAAGCTCAATTGGCATAACATACTATACAAAACACTGTTCCACCTCCTACTTTGGCGAGTAGCGACTGGGATTTTAAAAGCTAGCAAGCTGCCATCTAGATGCTACGATGAGTCTTTCCTCATCTAGAGCAAAGAAGAATGAAGAAAACCAAAATTCATGGAAACAATTAGTCCTAGTAACTGGTACAACATCTGATCTGTACCCTATATGACTATGAGACCAAAAGAACCAGATGGTGCCCAGCTACCACTGTCATCCATGTGGAAGAGGATCTATCTAGGAGGTCCTTGATAGAGAGGGAGAACAATGTGGAACAAAACTCAAAATAATTTGGAGAAAAAAAAAAAGGTGGGGGGACCAGGTTTGCTGGTCCGATAGAGCCCGGTGGAACCACTGAGATTATGGCCCCTAGCTGCCCTTCAGGTGTGGAACTGAACCCACACCTGTGGTTTCCAGCCAAACAAAAGACAGGCATATGAGTTGAACATTTACCTGCGGTAGATACACTCCTTGGAGAGAACAACCATGGGAGAAAGAAGGGCTGCTTATGTACAGGGAGACAGCTCAGGAGGCAGGAGTGCATGGAGGGATGGACACTGAGAAGAGGTAACTATGGGGAGGAAGTGGGAGGGGAGCTGATGCATTGTGGTAAACTGTGGTCAATGTCTGAGACAAAGTATATATAATAACTGCTGTATGGAAAGTGAATTTGCTCTGTAAATCTTCACCCAAATCACAATAATAATAAATAATAATAATAAAACAATAGAAGACAGACACAGAGTAATCCCTCACAGACACCCAGACACTATGGGAGAGAAATCCAATGGATCGACTGTCTCCATTGTACTGGGGGACACCAGACTCAATTGGCCCAATATAAAAGACTTGTTCCCAAGTGAGGTCCGTCGAGTCCTGAGTTCGGTAGCGGTTTCTTTGTGTGCGCAGCTGCCATCGCCACCTGACAATGCAGATCTTTGTGAAGACCCTGACCAGTAAGACCATTAACCTTGAAGTAGAGCCCAGTGACACCATTGAGAATGTCAAGGCAAAGATCCAAGATAAGGAAGGCATCCCTCCTGACCAGCAGAGGTTGATCTTTGCTGGGAAACAGCTGGAAGATGGATGTACCCTGTCTGACTACGACATCCAGAAAGAGTCCACGCTGCACTTGGTCCTGAGCTTGAGGGGAGATGTCTATGTTGTTTCCCCTCTCTTTTAAGTGTTCAAGAAATTTCTTTGCGCTTTTCTTTCAATGAAGTTGTTGCATTCCGCCCCCCTCCCCCAAAAAAAAGACTTGTTTCTCATCTTACATTGGTGAGTAGTGACTGGGGCCTCAAAAGCTTTCAAGTGGCCATCTTAGATGCACCTAATAGTCTCCTAGCACTGGAAGTGAAGAAGAGAGCAAAAAAAAAAAAAAGGCATTTGAAAGCAATCAGCCCTAGGACAGGCCCTCGAGAGCAGAAGAACTAAATGGTGCCTAGCTACCAATGTCAACCACTCAGGAGAGAATCAAATCTGGACATCCTGGATAAAGTGGGAGGAAAAACATGGAACAAAATCCAAAAACTCAGTAACGACCAAAATTACTGGTCAGATGGAGTCTGGTGAGACCCCCAATACTATGGCCCTGGGATATATTCTGCGCCTGGAATAAAGCTCAGTCCTAGGGGCTGGCTGTCAGCCCAATAGTTAACAAGATGTACATGCAGACCACTCAACCCAGGGTGACGTACTCACATACGCTATGGAAATACATCCCTTAGAACAACAGACCATGGGGCATCAGCGGGGCAACATTCACACTGAGTAAATGCAGGACAAATAGGAGTGGGCAAAGGGGGAGGGTTACTGTGCAGGGAGGGGAGGAGACTGGGTTAGGGTTGGGGATGGTAAATGGGGAGTGAAACTAAATGTACACTTAACGTTGAATGTAAAACAAACTCTTAAAAAAAATTTTAAAAACTGAAACAAAAAAAAAGGGTCTATGAGCAAAAACTTAAGTGTACAGACAGGAACAAGGCAAACCTATGTCCATTTCTTCCCTAAACAAGAAGGTCAAAACCATAACAAAGAAGCAAAATCCATTAGTCAGCAGAAGGAACACAGTTTGCTAGCTAGATAGAAAGAATCACTGGATACCAAACTTGGCTCACCAAATAGAATTCAGTTTTTGATGGAGCAAATCCATTTTGGGTCAAGACAAAGACAGGTGTATAAAAGGTGGTGAAAGAACACAATATAGTTAACCTCTTAACTAAATAATCAGATAAAGACAAAAAAGTATTTATGGCAAGACTGCTTGGGGAAAAAAATCTCACAGAAACAATTTATATTTTTTCTGAAATAGCAAAAGTCCTGCCTAAAAATTACAGTCTCACATTTAACATACAAATTACCAGTTCCAAAGAGCTGACATCTACCATGGCTAACTTCACTGGGCTTCTGGGCAATGTAAATAAGAGAAAGCTTTATTATAAAATGGACATTTAGTTTTCTTCAGAGTATAAGAATCATCACATTATCTTAGCCCATGACATTCAATTAATTTTAAAACTAACTGAATCATATCACTTGTCTGCTTAATAAATAAATAAACTTATTGCTGTTCAGTCAATCCCAACTCATGGTGATTAAAAAAAAAAAAGACTCATCACATTATACTGACATTATATTGGAAAACACCTCCCATGATATTGCCAGGGAGAGAAGACTAGAAGAAAGTGAACATAGTATTATATTAGGTCAATAGATATGAAGCTGGATGCTATCTCCATGAAACAAAGAAAGAAATCTCTACAGTTTTGTCTCTCACAGAGTTTAGGGAATTAAGTTTTATTTTGAGGAAACTATTCAAGAAAGATCTCTATGCAGACAAATACTGGAATCTGTCTATCCAGCAAGAAACAGAGGGCAAAACATGATAGTGAGTAAAAGTCTGGACTCAGGAATTCAGAAAATAGTTTTGTAGAAACCCTAAAATGAAATACAAATAAAAAGGTTCACAATTAACTTAGCTAACCCTATGGACAGCAAGAGGCAGGGAGAAAAGTAATTTGATAATATAAGTCTTAGACAGTTTTATGTTCCTGTCCTCTCATAATCCTTATAATTCTATAGAAATTGTCCAGCTGAATGGAACCAGAATGTAGTCTATGATTTTCAAAAAAGTTATTTCTTTATTTCTCCCAAAATGACAAACTTAACAGCTTATAGTATATGACATCTACACCCTATACCAACTTGTTGTTCATCCTACATTGGTGAATAGCGACTGGGGTCTTAAAAGCTTTCAAGCAGCCATCTAAGATGTAGCTATTGATCTCCTATCTTCAGAAGTGAAGAAAAGTGCCAAAAAAAAAAAAAAAAAAAAAAAAAACCACCCAAGGGCATTTGTAAGCAATAAGCCCTAGGACACAATGGCCCTCGAGACCAGAAGAACTAGATGATGCCTGGCTACCAATGCCAACTACTCAGGAAAGGATCAAATCTGGAGATCCTGGATAGAGTGGGAAGGAAAACACAGAACAAGATCCAAAAACTGACCAGAATTATTCATCGGATGGAGTCTGGTGAGACCCCCAATACTATGGCCCTTGGCATACATTCTGAGCCTCGAATAAAATTCACTCCCAGGGGCTGGCTCTTAGCCTGATAGTAAGCAAGATGTACACGCAGACCACTCAACCCAGGGTGATGCACCCACATACTCTATGAAAATGCATCCCCTGGAGCAATCAACCACAAGGCACCAGAGGGGTAGCATTCACATGGAGGAAATGCAGGACACACAGGAGTGCGTAACTATGGGCCACAGGGAGGAGAGTGGGTTACTTGGGAGGGTGGAGGAGGAGACTGGGTTAGGGTTGGGGATGGTAAACGATGAGTAAAACTAAATATACATGTAATGTTGAATGTAAAACAAATTCTGTAAACTTGCACCTAAAGCACAATAATAAATAAATAAACCCTATGCCAATTTATTTCCAATAAGCCTAGGTTTCTTTATCCAATACTCGATAAAAGTGTACTCTCATTTGTGGAAAGCAGTCATTTATGAAACTAAATTGTATATATTTAAATAATAACCCCAGGAAATAGATGGACTAAGGAGGCGTTGCTGTGAGTTGGATCCAACTCTACAGCAGTGAGTTTGGTTGGCTACTTAATTAATTTTTTGGTCTAAGTAGTTAATACTGTCTACTTTGTACCTTTTCAAAAACAATTATTAAGGCTGTTCTATGATACAGAATTTTGTGGCCTCATTCATTCACTTACGCACTGAACTGGATGCAGACCTATTTTCTAAGTAAGATGCTAGCCCTGAATCATAGGTTAATTCCTCAGTCCAAAGGTATACTAAGGGGGATGTCTACTTACTCACTGCGGTGTAATAAATTACTTAGTATGGCTTTTCTATCCATAAGTCATTGTAAACTCAGTGGTGGAATGAGCAACTGAGGAGCTCCTGATTGTAAATGTTATCCACGAGGAGTATTTCTTTTGGGCGTGGCACAATACAATGTTCTGGGAGGTTCCCACTCTCTCTCAGATGCTTAGAGTTCTGATGCTATGACTGGCTAGTTTGACCACCCTGCCGGGCTCAAAATGAGGCCTCCTAGAGGCAGAACTCTCTCTCTGACTGCTGGTTGAGGAAGACGTGCTGCCGAAAGAGACACGCGCCCCTGAAAGAGACATGTGCTGCTGGGAAAGAAACGCAAGAGACACGCATTGCTGAGTGAGACACCGAGGGACCAGCACTGCTGGGAAAGAGATTGTGAGAGACTGTTGGCTGAGGGACGTGGACTGGGAGAGAGACTGAGCATTCTTCCTGAACTTGAGTTGTAGCCTGGTGCTTCCCTAATAAACCCCGTAATCCGTGAGTTGTGTGTGGCCACTGCAGTGAATTATCGAACCCAGGAGAGAGGTGGTGGGTGCTTTGGGAGGAACAGTTGGTGAAAAGGCTGGAGGGAGGCAGTATGGCTGGCCTTGTAG
>NW_006922249.1:491856-535975 GCF_000298275.1 Orycteropus afer afer | reverse complement strand
CGAACCCAGGAGAGAGGTGGTGGGTGCTTTGGGAGGAACAGTTGGTGAAAAGGCTGGAGGGAGGCAGTATGGCTGGCCTTGTAGGAATAGGCCTTGCGCTATTGATGGTGATTCTGCCTTCCTCTTGTGGGATTAGAGGAGGTCAGAACATGTGGCCTCCTTGCCGTTTTTGCACTCACATACTTATTTTGGTTTAGCCTATTTTGGTTTGGTACTTATTGACTAAGGAGCCTGGGTGGTGTGATGGTTAAGCACTCGGGTGCTGTGGTAGTTAAGTTTTTGTGTCAACTTGGCTGGGCCTGGTTGAGTGGCTGGGCAGCTGGATGTAGTATTCCCCATGATGAGACTGGTAATCATCTCCATGGTGGAAACTACTGGGAGCAGCCTTTGGGTATGTGGTCTGCTTCCTGTATATACGGAGAAGCTTTGAGAATGGTCTTTAGCCCATGGCACGCTTGGACCCTGCATGTAGCTGTGTTGTTGCTCAGCAGCCTGCTATGCTCTGCCGACCTTGGGACTTACAATGGACTTAAGTTAATGGCCTGCCGTGTGGTTTGGTAACATCAGGACTGTGCCGTTTTCCTTGTCAACCTTGGGCTTCTCAGCCTTAGCAGCCAGTGGCTGTCTGAGTGAAGAAATGCCTCTAGCTCCAGTGGGCCAGGAGCAGGAGGCAGAGTTGGACCCCAAGGTCGAGGGGCTTTCACCCAGCCCCTAGAGCCTGGCACTTTGAACTTGGACTTAAAGCCTCTCAATTGTGAGAGAATAAACTCCTGTTTGTTAAGGCCATCCCATTTGTGGTGTATTCCTGTCAGAGTGGCACTAGGTAACCAGAACAGCTGCTAACCAAAAGGTCAGCAGTTTGAGCCCACCAGCATCTTTGTAGGAGAAATGACCTGGAGATATGCTCCTGTAAAAATTAGTCTATAAAACCCTATAGGATAGTTCTACTCTGTCATACAGGGTCACTGCGAGAAGGAATCAACTCAACAGTACACAACAACACTTACATGGCTAACTTGGAGTTTGTACAATACAAGATATTTCTACTTTTATTATGAAAATATAGATTTTTCAGAAACAGATATAAACTGTGACTCTGAAAAATAATTTTTATGAATTGTGATTTTAGAGAATTTTTAAACTTCAAATTTCACTATGTGATCTTTTTCTCACATTTTTTATTTCAAAGCAGGTAATAAGAAATACTGAAAGTATTCTTAGACAAAAAAATCTCATAAATCCTTTCAACTATACTGATCAATATTAGAAGGACTTGAAAGTTTAATTACCTTTTGGATATTTCTCTGCTATGGAGTAAAGATGGAAAAAACAGGGCTATACTCTATAGAACACAGGTGTGGAATAGGGTAGGAAGAAAGGTTGCATTATATATACATATACATGCTAATCTTATTTCTTTATGAACTTGGGAACTTAGTATACTAAGTTAAAGGTGATCTGTGATACTCAAAGAATGTTTAAAAAAAAGAAAAAGAAAAGGCTTTCTTATAAAGGCATGGAGGGTAGAGATGGCTTAATGTCTGGTCCTAGAAAAGATGTCACTGTGAAGACAAAGGTGCACCTGACCCATGCCATAGTATTTTCAATAGTCTTATATGCATGTGAGAGCTAGAAAATGAATACAAGGAAGACTGTAGAAGAACTGTGCACCTGAACTGTAGTACTGGCAAAGAATACTGAAAATACCATGGACTACCAGAAGAACGAAAAAAATCTGTCCTGGAAGAAGGTTAGGCAGAATGCTCTTTAGAAGCAAGAATGGCCAGACTTCGTCTTATTTTGGTCACGTTGTCAGATGGGACCATTCCCTGGAGAAGGGTATCATGCTTAGTAAGTGGAAGGTCAGTGAAAAAGGGGAACAGCCTCAATGAAATGGATTGATATAGTGGCTGCAATGCGGGCTCGAGCAGGACACAGACTGTAAAGATGGTGCAGGACCAGGCAGTGTCCTATTCTGTTGCACACAGGGTTGCTATGAGTTAGAACCGACTTGACAGGACCTAACAACCACAACTGTAGTCATAAAGCTACAATCAGAACAAGCACAAATTCTTTAAGGAATAATTATTAAAATAAAAAGAGCTGTCTATAACTTAAAGGGCCATCTCTAATTTAATGTGATCTTTTTCCTCTACTGCAAACAGTACAGGACTAAATGAGTATGCAGAGCATAAAAACTTTCACTTCAAATAACAAGTTTCTCAGCAGCTAGTTCTAATTTTATCTAAAGATTATAAGGATTTCTTTTTTAATAATAAACTGATCATCTCAGAATATAAAAGCAATTTCAGATTTTACCTGTATAATGGCTATCGCTTTGTTTGCCCTATTAAAGATCAGTCTAATTTATCCATAAAAAAATACCTAAAAATTTTAAAGTATCTTCTCCATATTCAGAAAACACCACTTATATATTCCCCTTTTCCTAAGTCTTAGCAAACAGAAATATAATCTTTCAAATCAAAATGCTAAAAAATTATCATTCTAAATTAAAACTGCTTACCATGATACCACCACTTTGTTTTCTTTGGATTCTTGTTACATGTTCGAACATAAAAAGAATTATCTGGTGGTCGTCTCTGAAACCAAAAAGAATTTAGTGAAAAAGTTGACACTCAAAGAGTCAATTATTAATGTGAAACCCATAGAACCATGTCCACCACAGAATAAAATGTACCTGTTTTATTAGTAGAATGGGACATTTAAAGGCCTTGTAAAAAACTTTTTTCTTAGTTAGAACTAGATCCCTCAATGTTAAATAGTCTCCTTTTCATTTTTATAATCCAGCCCTCAGAACAGTAAACACAGCACATAGATAGCATCTAATTTTAAACCCTGTTTCATAGAACTTGCCAGTATTTTGACTTCCACATTATTATGTTGGTTAAATCTATAAAAATTCCATTAAAAACATAGCTTATCAATAATTTAAATGAAATGATTAGTCTTTTATTAAGTGTGCAAGAACTACCAGTAGCAGACAATCAAAATGTAAGGGAATGATGAGGATCAGAAAAGGATTAAAGGAGGTATAGAACATAGTTCTCTAGTTTTTAATAGTAAATCATTACTTTTAGAAGTAAACCGAAGCCAATAATCACAAGATACATGCAAGAGCAATGTGCAGTAAACCGAAGCCAATAATCACAAGATACATGCAAGAGCAATGTGCAGACTTCAATGGCGTTCATTTCTAGTAACTTCTCTTATGAAATCCTACTGCTACCTTTCTATAGTCATTAAATATAATAGGACTAAAGAAACCCTGGTAAACACAAATCATTCTATCCTGCACCTAAAAGTTTAAAATCTGTGTGTTGGAGGAAAGGGAGAGAAAACACTGAAGCAGCAAATAAATACAATTTAACCCAGCATTTCTCATGTTTATTTGAACCTTAAAAAAAAAAAAAAAAAAGCCTAATACCAAGAAATCTCTTATGGAACAAAGGTCCCCAGAAATCACTTTAGGAAGCAGTGGTTTAGTGTTTCAGATTCTAGATAATCTACCATTGTAAATGAACATTTCTTAAATGTTCTCTAAGTATGAATTTAATATAAATGTGGCAATCAATTAAGTTTGAAAACCAGAGAAAAAACTGCTTAAAAAAAAAAAAAATCCCTAAGCTGGAATAACACAGGACCAGAAATGCACAACAGGAATTCAGAAGGGTTTAGTGGGTAGTCTAAATTTAAATCATGTGATTTCTCTTTGTGGTCTAACCCCCCCTCAGTATCTGTGGATTTATAAAGGAAAATACAAGAAAGAGTTCTTAAAATTCTAAACTGGCCCTCCTCCTTCAATCTAGATCAATTACCATAGGAAAGCTCTGGTTCCTGGGAAATCCCCTAACAGCCTATGATAAAGTAGAAGTCAGCAAAGGTAAGAAGGGAACTATGATGTTTGTTCTTTGCATTCCCCAATATGAAATCTAGAAACAAGAGTTCCATGTATATTTTAGCCCTAAGCATGCTTCCAAAACCCAAACTCACTGCTGTTGAGTCATTTCAACTCACAGCAACCCCTCCTTGGATTTCTGAGGCAGTATCTCTATGGAAGGAGTGGCTGGTGGGTTTGAACCGCCAGCCTTCTACTTCGCACTCAGATGACTTAGTGCATGCTTATGGGGATAAAATTCAGATTACTTAAGAACATCTGCACAAATATCCTGTTTAAGAAATATAAAATGTAAGACTGACTTCCAGCCCATTTAACATTTAAACCTTCTATTTAGAATGAAAGATTATCAAAATAATTTTCTGAATTATTACTAAATACAACATTCCCTATAATTTTATAACAGAATACATAACAACTTCATTCAAATAAATATAATTATACATTAAAATAGTTATCTGCCTAAACTGAAAGAAGAAATATTACCTGGAATAATTCTGAAAAATCCTACCTTTTCTTTGCAGCTGGAAAGCATGCTAATAATGCTAAGACAAACTGACTGGACTGAGAGCGCTGGGGACCAATCTTCTGTTAGAATGGATAAACAGATATGACCATTGCTATAAACATGAGGATGAACAGGAATATTTTCACCAGTAAACATGACCTAAGAAAGAATAAAATTCCATTAACACTCAAATATTCTAGATTATCAAAAACTTAAATATTCTCCACAGAGACGTATTGATTTTTAAGAGCAAACAAACAAAACACAGAGCCAAAAACAAGGTAAACAACTGCTTCCTGTTTTTTTCTCCTTAACTCAGTTATCACTGCATTTGCTATATGATTGATAGTGTAAAATAGGAAAAAAAAAAAAAAAGTAAAACAAACCTCCAGAACATGTATTTCATATTTCAGGCAAATACCCTGTCAAGTTTTCTACATTACTATATAATTTTAGATTAGTGAAAGACAACTATATTTATAAGAATGGTTTTTCAAATTCTACTCATTGCTCTCTGCATACTAAAATACAGTAAAATTCCAAACAAACGTATCTAATATTTATACATTATGAATACATACCACCTGTAACAATGCTAGCACGTAAAGTGCTGCTATGCTAAAAGACATGATTTTGCTATATATTCCCTCTCATCTAAACTCATACATCTATTATAATGTACACAAGATCATTACTTAATAATCAGCAAATAACTATGTGCATAGACAGAAAAAACAAACACAGAATTACTTGCTATTTTTCTCTTTCTCTTTGCTTAACTTTTCTAGAATTGTCTTTCCTTTCTCCATCTTACCTCAGAGCACTGTTTTATAAGGCAATAGAATTACTTCCTTCTTTTGCCCTAATTACTAAAATATCCCAATAGCATTATTTCCTAAACATATTTATTTAAACATTTGAATAGAGTAAATTCATATAGTCTCATGGATCTGTAATACATAAACCAATGTAGCTTAAAGCAAGAAGTCTTATTTTGAAGGATTTATACACATTTATGCTACTCCAGTTGCTGAAGATCACCTGAAAGGAGTTTGGCTTTAGCATGACTATTCTAAGTATTCCATTTATCTCTAATTACTCACTCATAGTGACCCCATATGATAGAATAGAACTAGTCTTCTGGGTTTTCAAGATGTAATTTTACAGGAGAAGATTACCTCGTCTTTTCTCCTGTGGAGCCACTGGGTGGGTCTGAACTGCCAACCTTTCAGTTAGCATCCAAGTGCTTAACCTTTGTCCTTTTAATCACTTTGTGCTAAAATGATACTTTAAAAAGCATGAAATCTTCCTTTGTATTGTAAACTCAAGGAAAGGAATTATGCATACCACCTGTAATGAAACTGCCACTAAAGTGCTCTATGAAAAAGAGAAATGACTGCTTAAAGAGTCTTGAAGTTCCACACTTAGTATCTCTATGAACTTATTTTAAATTAGATTTAATTATATTTTTTATAAATATGAGCTATAGTTTATTACAGGAGCTCTGGTAGCACAGTGCCAAAGGCATTTATTTGACTGCTAACCAGAAGGCTGGCGGTTGAAACCCACCAGCCACTCCTTGGAAGGAAGGTTGGGCAATCTACTTCCATAGTGATGCTGCCTCAGAAACCCAAAGAGGGGTTGCTATGAGTCAGGTCTGACTTCACAGCACATAACAACAACAACGCAGTTTATTACATCATACGCACTTGATATCCCCACAATGTGTTGCAGATGTCTAGAAGAGGAGTTTATAAATGTCACAGAACACAAATGTACTTCAGGGTACTCATTTTGCCACAAAAACTCATTTGACCAATGGGACATATTTCATTATGCTACTTTTAATAATAATGCTGCTACTACTAATAGGAGCTCTGGTGGCATAGTACCCAAGGAATGTGACTGCTAACCAGAAGGTTGGCAGTTCAAACTCACCAGCCACTCCTCAGACGGAAGACTGGGCAATCTACTTCCATAAGATATCGTCTCGGAAACCCAAGGAGGGGTTGCTATGAGTTGGAATCAACTCGATGGCAGTCAGTTGTTGTATTTTTGTTTTCTTTTAATAAGAACACAAGCAATGTCAAAGAGCTTACTCCTTGGCCATAATTATTTCCTAAAGCATTTTTCCTCCCAGCTCGGAGGGAAGATCAGGCAATCTACATCCATAGTAATACCACCTTGGAAATCAAGAAGGGGTCGCTATGAGTCGAATCCGACTCTATGGCAGTGGGTTTGGTTTTCTTTCTTTCTTTTTTTTTTTTTTTAAATTAAGGTCTCGTTATCGAGAAGTCAAATAGAAAAGTGCTCTGAAGGTGCCAAAAATTGAAGAACTGCCAAGAATTATCTGCTCTGGCAACGGAAATCAGTTTATCAATAGCTATCAAGGAAAACACACAGATCAATTGAAGACAAAAGTTATCCCAACATGAGCTCACTAGCCAATTTGCTGAGCATAAGCAAGGCAGTACAGGTTTCCCTCACTTTCTGCAAGTAGAACATTCCTAGGAAAACTTTCGGAAGCCAAGTTGGCATAAAGTGAAGAAATAATTACTACTTACATGGCAAAACTTTTGAACATTCCTTTACCCAAAAATAAAGCTGTCCAATGATATCAAACACTAAAACTTAAAATAACACTAATATACAGCACAAGTAGGAACAATATGATAAATACACAGCCGATATAAAGTAGAGGAGCTCTGGTAGCATACTGCCTAAGGCACTTGACTGCTAACCAGAAGGCTGGAAGTTCAAACTCACCAGCTACTCCTTGGAAGGAAGGCTGGGCAATCTCCTTCCATAGTGATACTGCCTCAGAAACCCAAGGAGGGGTTGCAATGAGTCGGGCCCAACTTGACAGCACATAACAACAACAACACAGAAAGTAGAAATAATGTATGTACAGTGTAGTTTCCAAGAAAGGAGCTTGGAGACACCACTCTCACTGCTTGGAGTGCAAGCTGCCTCTTTAATGACTCTGCAAAACAAATGCTGAATGCTGGTTTCACTTTTCACTTTTTTCGTAAAAGCAAAAATTCTCTTCAGATTTCTTTCTATTAGTGAAAATAGGCGCAAATACTGATTGGTGTTTCATAAAAGTGAAGTGTCATAAAGAGAACTTCTTTAAAGTGGGAGACACCTGTATTCTTTTTGGAAGAAAATGCCCTGAGAGCCAAGTATGCACAAACCAGAAAGGAAACGGGACAGAACAAACAAAAAGGATGAGTGGCCAACAGTATAAGATACCTAAAGCAGATGCAGCAGACATTGCATAAGCAGAGGACAGAGACAGAAATGAAACAGAAGACAGAAATAGCTTTGAAATCTGAAAGGATTTAAATAAAAATAAATCATATCTCAATAACCCTTAAAAAGCAGGGGTTTTTACACATATTACATGCACTGCAAGTGCAGCCAGCCTGAAACTTTTAGAAACCAAAACCAGGAATTTAGCTAGTTGCACATATCACAGTAACCTCTAGAGCCTAATTTGCCATATGCAGAATTTTAGAAGTTTGTTTAAACATGGAAAAGCTGAGTTTACATGCCAGAGATGAATTCCGGATAAAAAAGAAAAAAAAATTTCAATACTGTATTTACATCAAAGGCTGTGTTCTGGTTACCTAGTGCTGCTCTGACAAGAATATACCACAAATGGGATGGTTTTAACAAACAGGAGTTTATTCTCTTACAGTTTGGAGGCTTTAAGTCCAAGTTCAAAGTGCCAGGCTCTAGGGGCTTGATGAAAGTCCCTTGACCTTGGGCTTCAGCATTGCCTCTTGCTCCTGGCCCACTGAAACTAAAGGCATCTCTTCATTCAGGCAGCTACTGGCTGCTGAGGCTAACAAGTACAAGGTCAACAAATAAAAAGGCACAGTCCCAATGTTACCAAACCACATGGCATGCCATTCATTCAAGTTCACCTGACGTCGCAACGCTGCCAGAGCATGGCAGGCTGCTGAACAATGACATGGCTACATGCCGAGTCCAAGCGTGCCATAGGCTAGAGACCATTTCCAAAGCTGCTGCTTATATAAAGGAAGCAGACCACATACCTAAAGGCAGATACTCAGCTGCTCACAGCAGATTCCACCATAGAAATTGATTACCAGTCTCATCATGCGGCATACTACATCCAGCTGCCTAGCCACGCAAGGAGGCCTAGGCAAGGTGACACAAAAACATAACCACCACAGGCTGGTAAGCACAGCTACTGCTATTATGGTTCTCTACAGAATGCAATGGAGAGAGTAATAAAGGCTGAATGTCTTCAAGCTCATGCTCGTATCAGTCATTTTAATACTCAGTATAAGCCAAAGAAGAAATTGGAGAGTTCTGTTATTTTCATGCAGTCAAATAGGTTCTGAAAATATAAGAGATTAAGCTATGTCCAAAGTGAAATATAACAAGGCAACTGAACACAATGAATTTGAAAACACAGAGAATGAGAATTTTGCTAAATTATCAGATTTAAACTAGTTATATAAACAGTCAACGACATTTCCGACTGCATAAACCACATTGAGTAAAAGAGAATTAAACATTTTGAAGAACAAGCTACTTGATGGAAATAAAATCCTAAAAGGATCTTAGACCTAATAATGTGAATTATGTTTGAAATGCTAACTGTACTAGCAGTCCTCAGAATGTTTCTCAATTTCCAAACATCTACTGATGCGGCTCTTTTCAAGAGCAGAGAAGTAAAAGAGATCTAACGCTGAAGATTTTCCAGAATTCCAGAGGTAAATACAGGCATGTCCTATGTTGTTGTTGTTAGGTTCCCTCGAGTCATCTCCGACTCATAGGGACCTCATGTACAACAGAAAGAAACACTGCTTGGTCCTGTGTCAGCCTCACAATCCTTGCTATACCTGACTTATCGTTGCAGCCACTGTGTCAATCCATCTCATTGAGGGCCTTCCCCTTTTTCGTTGTCCCTCCACTTTGCCAAGCATGATATCCTTCTCCAGGGAATGGTCCTTCTTACAACATGACCAAAGTAGGTGAGACGAAGCCTAGCCATTCTCACTTCCAAGGAGCATTCCGGCTGTACTTCTTCCAAGACAGATTTGTTAGTTCTTTTAGCAGTCCATGGTGCTTTCAGCATTCTTCGCCAACACTACAACTCAAAAGCATCAACTCTTCTTTGGTCTTCCTTTATCACTGTCCAGCTCTCACATGTATATGACGCAACTGAAAACACCATGGCTTGTATCAAATTCACCTTAGTCTTCAAGGAAACATCTTTGCTCTTTAGCACTTGTGAAAGAGGGCCTTTGCAGATTTGCCCAATGCTGTATGATGTCTGACACCTTGACTGCTGCTTCCAAGTAATATGAAATCTTTGACAATTTAAATCTTTTCTCCATTAATTGTGATGCTCCTTATTGGTCTTGTGGAGAATTTTTGTTTTCTTTATATTGAGGTGTAATCCATACTGTTGACTAGTCTTCAATCTTTATCAGGAAGTGCTTTAAGTCATCCTCACTTTCAGCAAGCCAAGTTGTGCCATGTGCACAACGCAGGTTGTTAACGAGTCTTCCTCTAATCCTGATGCTGCATTCTTCTTCATATAGTTCAGTTTCTTGGATTATTTGCTCAGCATAAAGATGAAAAAAGTATGGAGAAAAGATACAACCCTGATGCACTCTTCATTTTAAACGATGCAGTGTCCCCTTGTTCTGTTCAAACAACAGCCTCCTGGTCTATGTACAAGTTCTTCACAAGCACAAGTGTTCTGGGATTCCCAGTTTTCTCAGTGTTACCCATAATCTGTTATGATCCACACAATTGAACGCTTTTGTATAGACAATAAAACACAAATATACATATTTCTGGTATTGTTGCTTTGAGCCAAGATTCATCTGACATTAGCAATGATATCCCTTGGTCTACGTCCTCTTCTGACTCCAGCTTGCATTGCTGGGTGTTCTCTGTCAATACACTGCTGCAGGCATTTTTAAATTATCTTCAGTAAGATTTTACTTGCATGCGATATTAATGATATTGTCATTACTCTTCCCATTCTGTGGGATCACCTTTCTTTGGAATGGGTACAAATACAGATCTTTTCCAGACAGTTGGCCAGGTAGTTGTCTTCCAAATCTCTTGGCATAGCCAACTGAGTGCCTTTAGTGCAGCATCCATTTGTTGAAACATCTAAATGGGTATCCCATCAATTCCTGGAGCCTTATTTTCTCCACTTCCCTCAGAGCAGCTTCAACTTCTTCCTTCAGTACCACTGGATCAAGATCTGCCAGTTCTTTTTGGTATAGTGACTCTGTGTATTCCTTCCATCTTCTTTTGATGCTTCCTGCATCATTCAATATATTACCCATAGAATCCTTCAATATTGTAACTCGAGGATTAAATTTCCTCTTCAGTATTTTCAGCTTGAGAAATGCTGAGCGTTTTCTTCCCTTTTGGCCTTCCAAATCCATGACTTTGCACATTTCATTATAATAATTGCCTTTGTCTTTTTTATTTCACATTTTTTCTTTTACTAAAACAGTAGTACATCTTTTTTTTTTTTTTTAAATTGTGATTTAGGTGAAAATTTACAGAGCAAATTCACTTTCCATATAGTAGTTCACATTGACTTTGTCTCATGACATTGACCACAATTTACCACAATTCAACAGCTCCCCTCCCACTTCCTCTCGATAGTTACCTCTTCCCTGTGTCCATCCCTCCATGCACTCCTGGCCCCTGAGCTATCTCCCTGTGCATAAGCAGCCCTTCTTTCTCCCATGATTCTGCTCTCAAAAGGAGGGTATCTACCTCAGGTAAATGTTCAACTCACATGCCTGTCTTTTGTTTGGTTAGAAGCCAAAAGTGTGTGTTCAATTCCAGTCCTGACGGGCAGCTAGGGGCCATAGTCTCAGTGGTTCCACCAGGCTATATTGATAGGACCAGCAAACCCGGTCCCCCGCCCCCATTTTTATCTCCAAATGATTTTGAGTTTTGTTCCACATTGTTCTCCCTCTCTATCCAAGACTTCCCGCATAGATCCCCCTCCAAGTGGTTGACAGTGGTAGCTGGGCACCCTCTAGTTCTTCTGGTCCCAAAGTTGTATAGGCTGCAGACTGCATGGTGTACCAGTTGCTAGGACTAATTATTTCCATGAATTTTTGGTTCTCTTCATTCTTCTTTGCTCTTGACGAGGAGAGAAACATTGTTGCAACTAGATGTCAGCATGCAAGCTTAAAAGATCCCAGTTGCTATTCGCCAAAGTAGGAGGTGGAACAATGCTTTGTGCAGCACGTTATGCCAATTAAGTTTGATGTCCCCTGCGACTATGGTTGGAGCCCACAGGTTCAACTACTAGGTCCCTCTGGGTAGCTGGCTGTGACCAAGAAATGACTACAACCTTGCCCCTTGTCAGCTATACTATACACCTGGGAATTCAGATCATACAAATAAACTTACAGGACCACTGTCTGCCAACCGTAAACATGGTCGTGGGTACACTCCCCACTTCATAGACATACCTACAAGTTCAGCCTGTCCACCCATCTATCCACCCATATACCCATGTTTGCTTTCACTGACAACACAGTACTGTATGTGCAAAAGGGTTCATCTTTGTTGTCTGTACTTCTCATGTGCCTCTCTCTGTCTTTCTCGTTCTCAATGCCACCATGCTGATTACTCACATTTGATACGCTGCTCTTCTCTTCACCCAAATCAATACTTATCTCTACCTATCTAACAGCGTTCCCTCCCCTCCCCTCTCACCTCTGGTAATCAACAAAGAAAATTTCCTTCCATATAGAAACCTTTTCTTGACTTTTACAGTAATGGACTAATACAGTATTTGTCCTTTTGTGATTTACTTATTTCCACCAGCAGAATGTCCTCAAAGTTCATCCACATTATGGGGTGTTTTGCAGATTCTAGGTGATTCTTTGCGATTGCATAGTATTCCATTGTGTGTATGTACCATAGTTTGGTTATACATTCCGCAGTTGATGGACACATAGGTTGTTGCCATCTTTTGGCTACTGTTAATAGTCCTGCTACAAACACGGGTGTGCATATGTCTGTTCTTGCCACGGCGCTCACTTCTTTAGGATATATACCTATGAATGGAATGGCTGGGTCAAATGGTATTTCTAATTCCAAATTTTTAAGGAATCGCTGTACTACTTTCCACAGTGATTGTACCATTTTACAGTCCCACCAGCAATGTATGAAGAGTCCCTATTTCTCCACATACTCGCCAGCATTTGTTATTTTCTGTCTTGTTGAATTTTGCTACTAGTGCTGGAACAAGATGGTATCTCATTGTTGTTTTAATTTGTATCTCTCTGCCTAAGGCACTTGACTGCTAACCAGAAGGCTGGTGGTTCAAACCCACCAGCCACTCTTCAGAAGAAAGATGGGGCAATCTACTTCCATAGCGATACTGCCTTGGAAACCCAAGGAAGGGTCGCTATGAGTCAGGGCCCACTTGATGGCACTTAACAAACAACAACAATAGCTAATGATCATGAGCATTTCTTCATGTTTGTTGGCCACCAGAATATCCTCCTTGGTGAAGTGTCTATTAATGTCTTCCGCCCATTTTTAAATTGGATTGTCTGTCTTTTTGTTATTGAGGTGTTGGAGTTTTCTATAAATTCCAGAGATAAGTCCCTTGTCAGATATGTCATTGCCAAATATTTTTTTCCCAATCTGTAGGTTTTCTTTTGAATACTGTGGAGAAGTCATTGGAAACACATAAAAATTTGATTTTTAGAAGGTCCCAGTCACCTGGTTTCACTTCTGCTGTTTATGCATTTTGGGTTAAGCTTGACAGTCTAGTTATGCCATATATTAGGGCCCCTAACTTGGCCCCTAGTTATTCCTTGAGGAACTCTATAGTTTTAGGTTGCACATTTAAGTCTTTGATCTATCTGGAGTTGGTTTTTGTGTATGATGTGAGGTTCAGATCTTGATTCATTTTTCTGCAAATGGATCTCCAGTTGTGCCAGCACCATTTATTAAACAAACATTCTCTTCCCCATTTAATGGATTTCGGCCCTTTGTCAAAGATCAGCTGACAATAGGTTGATGAATCTATTTCTGAGTTCTCAATTCTATTCCAGGGGTCTATGTGTCTGTCATTAAACCAACACCAGGAAGTTTTGACTACTGTGGCTGTATAGTAGGCTTTGAGATCTGACAGTGTGAAACCTCCTATTTTGTTCTGTTTCAATAGGGCTTTGCTTCTCTAAGGTCTCTTCCCTTTCCATATAAAGTTAGTGATTGGTTTTTCCATATCCTTAAATAATGTTGATGGGATCTGGATTGGGACTGCATTGAATGTATAGACTGCTTTGGGTATAACTGGTATTTTCACAATGTTCAATCTTCCTATCCACAAGCATGGGATGTTCTTCCATTTATGTAGATCTCTTATGGTTTCTTGAAGTAGTTTTTTTACAGTTTGTTTTGTACAGGTCTTTTTTTGTCCCTGGTAAGATTTATTCCCAAGTATTTTATTTTTTTTGGTAGCTATTGGTTCAAGCAATTTCTTTGTCGATGTAGAGGAATCCAAATGATTTTTGGATGCTGATCGTATAATATCCTGCTACGATGCTAAATCTCTCAATTAGTTTCAGCAGATTTTTGACTGAGTCTGTTGGGTTTTCTAGGTATAGGATCATATCATCAGCAATTAGGGATAATCTGACTTCTTCCTTACCAATCTGGATGTCTCTGATTTCCCTTTCTTGCCTTATGGCCCTGGCTAGGACTTCCAGTACAATGTTGAATAGAAGTGGTGATAGTGGGCATCCTTGTCTGGTTCCTGTTCTCAAGAGCAATGGTTTCAGTCTCTCTCCATTGAGAATAATGTTGGCTGTTGGTTTTGCATAGATGCCCTTTATTAAATTGAGGAATGTCCCTTCTATTGCTATTTTGCTGAGAAGTTCTATCAGGAATGGATGTTGGATTTTATCAAATACCTTTTCTGCATCAATTGATATGATCATGTGGTTCTTCTCCTTTATTTATGTGGTGGATGATGTTGATGGTTTTTCTAATGTTGAACCATCCTTGAATACCTGATATGAATCCCACTTGATCATAATGAATGATTTTCTTGATATGTTGTTGGAGTCCATTGGCTAGGATTTTGTTGAAGATTTTTGCATCAATATTCATGAGGGATAGTGGTCTGGAATTTTCCTTTTGCATGATGTCTTTGCTTAGTTTTGGTATCAAGGTTATGCTTGTTTCACAAAATGAGTTATGGAGGATTCCATCCTTGTCTATGTTTTGGGACAGTTTGAGTAAGATTGGTATCAGTTCTTCTCTGAATGTTTGGTAGAATTCTCCAGTGAAACCATCTGAGCCAGGACTTTAGTTGATAACTTTTTGATGACCTGTTCAATTTCTTCTTTTGTGATGGACCTGTTCAACTTTTCCACATCAGTCTGTGGTACTTTAGGTAAATGGTGTATTTCTAGAAATCTGTCCATTTCTTCCAGATTTTCAAATTTGTCAGAGTACCGTTCTTCATAGTATCCTGATATTATCCTTTTTATTTCAGAGAGGTCTGTTGTGATGTCACCATTTTGTTTCTTATTCATGTTATTCGTATTTTCTCCCTCTTTTCCTTTGTTAAATTTGCCAGTGGTTTGTCAATTTTATTGATATTCTCAAGAAACCAATTTCTGGTCTTCATTTTTTTCTACTGCCTTTCTATTTTCTGTTTCATTGATTTCTCCTCAAATCTTTATTATTTCCTTTCTTTTGGTAACTATAGGCTTTTCTTGTTCTTCTAATTGTTGGAGATGTTGGTTTAAAATGTTGGTTTTGGCTCTTTTCTTCTTTTTTGTTGTGTGCAGTTATTGCTATAAATTGGCCTCTGATCACTGCTTTTGCTGTGTCCCAAAGATTTTGGTATACTATGCTTTCATTCTCATTTGATTCAAGGAATTTTTGAATTTCAATTATTTTTTCTCTTACCCAGTCTTTCTCAAGGAAGGTGTTGTTCGCTTTCCATGAGTTTACTCTTTTTCTGTTGATCTTCCTATTGCTGATTTCTAATTTGATAGCACTATGATCTGAGAAGATGCTTTGCAGTATTTCAATGTTTCAAAATTTATGAAGGCTTGCTTTATGACCTAACATATGGTCTATCATGGAAAATGTTCCATATGCACTGGAAAAAAATGTATATTTGTGCTGTTGTTGGGTGAAGTGCTCTGTAAATGTCTATAAGGTCAAGTAGGTGGATTGTACTGTTTAGCTCTATTGCATCTTTGTTGAGTGTCTTTCCAGTTGTTCTTTCATTTAAAGTGGTGTATGAAAGTCTCCTACTATGCCTGTGGAGTCATCTACTTGACTTTTCAACTCTTTTAAAGTCTGATTTATGTATTCTGGGTCTCTTTCATTGGGTCCAAAGATATTTATTATGGTTTTATCTTCATGTTCAATTGATCCTTTAATCATTATATAATGTCCTTCCTTGTCTATATGGTGGTTTTTGTTTAAAAGTCAATTTGATCAGAAATTATTATTCCTACTCCTGCTCTCGTACAGTTGCCATTTGCTTGATATATCTTTTGCCAACCTTTGATTTTTAGTCTAGTTTTGCCTTTGTCTCTAAGGTGTGTCTCTTGCAGACTGCATCATATTGATGGGTTTTGTTTTCTTATCCAATCTGCAACTCTCCATCTCTTGAGTAGTACATTTAATCCATTAATATTCAGTGTAATTATTGACAAATATGAACTGGTTGCTGTCATTTTGTTATGTGTTTTTTCATGGTGTCCCTGGTTTCTCTGTTTCATATTAATTTTTGTGCTGAGCTCATTACATTTATGAATTGTGTTATCATTTCCTTTGTTGCTGTTGTTTTAGTATTTGCTGAGTATCTGTGGTTGTCCTCTTATTTATTGTGATATGAAGGTTCATTTCATCGTATGTCTTTGAGGTTACCCTGTGATTTATAATTTTCTCCCCAAGTTTAAAACAGTCCATTCTACCTTGCAACTCTCTTAACTTCCTCACCATTTAGAAGTTCTGTAACTACAAAGTATTTTCCCTCTTTTTGTTTGTAGTTGTCCTCACTTACCAGTTGATGTCTCTGGTTCCCTATTTATAATCTTGTAAGCTCATTTTACTTTGGATATGTCCATAGCTGTGGTTTGTGGGTTATGTCTTCTTGTATATTAATGGTCAGTTGTTAATTTCCTATTTTTGGTTCTCTGTTCAAAGGACTCCCTTTAGTATTCTCTTGTAAAGTTGACCAGGTTTTAACAAATTCCCTTAGTTTCTGCTTATCTGGAAATCTCCTAATTTCACCCTCATATTTGAGGGACTATTTTGCCTGGTATACCATTCTTGGTTGAAAATTTTTCTCTTTCAGGGTTTTATATATGCCATCTCATTGCCTTCTCACTTGCATGACTTCTGCTGAGAAATCAGAGCATATTCTTACTGGTTGTCCTTTGAAAGTAATTTTTGTTTTTTCCATGCTGATTTCAGGATTCGGTCTTTGTCTTTGGTTTTGATGAGTTTGATGATGATATGTCTTGGTGATTTTCCTTTGGGGTCTATCCTGTTTGGGGTTCATTCTACTTCCTGAATGTATATATTCTCATCTTTCATCTTATCAGGGAAGTTCTCTTCCAACAAATCTTGGACAATTTTTTCACTGGTTTTATTTTTCTCTTCCTGTTCTGGAATTCCAATGACATGTAGGTTATTCAATTGATGGTATCCCACATGAAACTTAGGCTGTCTTCATTTTGTTTTCATCTTTTTTCTGATTGATCCCTTTCCAAAGAAGTATTCAGGTATTTGTCTTCAATCTCTTTAATTCTATCTTCCATTGCATCAATTCTACTCCTTTGGCCTTTCAATGTGTAATCTGTTTCTGACAGTTTAGTATTAATCTTCTGGATTTCTATCTGTAGATTTAAGATCATTTCTAATTTTCCACTTATTTTGTCATTTTGTTCTTGTATTTTCTTCCAAAAAATTTCCAGGGTTTTTTCTGTTTCCCTTGGTCTGCCTCTCAATCCTTTGAAGATACCTACATATAATTCTTTTGAATTCCTTATCAGTGAGTTCCAATGCTGCTGCTTCCTCAGGGATGTGTTCTGGGCCTGTATCCTGCTCCTTTGTTTTCACGACTTTATCTTGCTTCTTTGTGTGGACTGTGATGGTCTGTTGTCTCCGAGATATCATGGAGTTATTGTATTTAGATCTCTGTTAACTGTTTGTGAAGAGCAGCCAAGGGTTTGTCAGGCTGTTCTTGGTGGTTTTTTATTGTTGGCCCGTTGGTGGAGAAGGAGGTGGTGGCTGTCACTCAGTTAAGTGTAGTTCCAAGAGGTGCAGGTGCAGATGTGTTGTATGGGGACTGTTGCTGTCTCCCACTCACTTAGACAAAAATTACAATTGAATAACCATCAAAAAAGTAAAAGCACATGGACAAAAAATATACCATGTAATCACACAGAATCAGTAACAAAAAAAGGAAAAAATGGAAAAAGAAGAAGAAGAAAAAAAAAAGAAAACGTGCAATTACCTGGGTATAGGGCAATTAAAGGAGCTCTGGTAGCATAGTGCCTAAGGCACTTGACAGCTAACCAGAAGGCTGGCAGTTAGCCACTCCTCGGAAGGAAGGTTGGGCATTCCTACTTCCGTAGTGATACTGCCTCGGAAACCCAAGAAGAGGTCGCTATGAGTAGGGGCCGACTCAATGGCAAATAACAACAACAAAGGGCAATTAAGAGAAAAAAAGTACAGGAGAATAATGAAGAAAAAAAATGGGAAAAATGCAAAAAGAAAAACAAGGAATGGGATAAACTGCATCCAGGAACAGGGGAAAAAAAAAAGCTGAAAACTAAGACCTGTTTGGGGAAGAATAAAGAACAATAGCAAAAAGGACAAAACTAGTAATTATAATTTGTTGTTGTTGCTAGGTGTTGTCGAGTCATCTCCGACTCACAGCAACCCCATGCACAGCAGAACGAAACACTGCCCAATCCCGTGCCAGCTGCACGATCCTTGCTATACTTGAGCCCATCAGTACTCCTTCAGTCAGCCAGAGGAATCCAGGTGAGGAGAGGGAACTCAGGCATGCCCAAAGCAGCAGGGCTGGAGAGCAGGGAAAGGGGATTAAAGGGAACTCAGGCACACCCAAAGCAGCAGGGCGGGATAGCAGCAGAAAGGGGATTAAAAGCCAGGAACCCGGACAGAGGAGCAGTCAGCTGCAGGGATCCAGGTGAGGAGAGGGAACTCAGGCATGCCCAAAACAAACAGCAGGGTGGGAGAGCAGGAGAAAGGGGATTAAAAGGTAGGAACTGGACAGATCAGTAGTGAGCCGCAGGGATCCAGATGAGGAGAGGGAACTCAGGCACACCCAAAGCAGCAGGGCAGGACAACAGGAAAAGGGGGATTAAAAAGCAAGGAACCCGGACAAAGAACAGTCAGCTGCAGGGATCAGGTGAGGAGAGGGTACTCAGGCACGCCCAAAGCAGCAGGGCGGGAGAAAGGGGATTAAAAGCCAGTTATCCGGACACAGGAGCAGTCAGCTGCAGGGATCCAAGTGAGGAGAGGGAACTCAGGCATGCCCAAAGCATCAGAGCGGGAGAGCGGGAGAAAGGGGATTAAAATGCCCAGGAATCCAGACAGAGGAGGAGTCAGCCACAGGGACCCAGGTAAGGGTGGTACGAGAAATTTCCAACAGGGAGCCAAACTTGTCTAACGGTTTGTCCTACCGTGGTGACATGTTGATGTGAGTTTTGAGGCTGATCCACTGGTGTTTCAAACCCAGCAGGATGCACATGGTACACAGGTATCAGCCCAGCTTACAGACTGAGACAGACTAGGAAGAAGGAAGAGGCCGTCTACTTCTCAAAGAATTGGCCAGGGAAAACCTTATGAATAGTAATAATAGTAGTTTTAAAACAGGTAAAAACAAGCAAACTAAAAGAACAGAAAAAAAAAAAAAAATTGGGGAAGGGCAGGGCACCCAGGCTCTGTCAGAGCACACAGATTGGGATGGAGTTCCTGTGGGCCCAGAAGGTGAGTGGGAGTGGGAGATAGCCACACCTCCATTCACCAAGAGGGTGTAGGGTATAAGAGTAACAAGGGGAATGTCACACCTTTCCAGTCGTCCAGGTCCAGAATGTCCTTGGGTTACTGGCAAGTGGAGACTGTTCTTAAGTCCCTGGAATCTGGGAGAATGCTGTTGATTTAAATATTCAAATGGTGAAGCTGCTTGTAAACATTCAAAATGGCTGTGCCCTCTGGACATACAAAGTTCACAGCTCAGCCCGCCATCCTCTTCGCTGCCTCCCTTTTTATTCTCCAGCTACCAGAGCAGTCCTCCGTGCAGTCCCTGGCTAGCAGGGCCGATTTTTTAGGTTAGTTCTTGAGTCCTACCACCACTCGGCAATCTCCAAGCTGTCTGTGCCTTCAGGATCTTTGTCAGATCGCAGCTCCGTATGTTTCCTTTTTTGGTATTTTCATGCAAATTCTTCTGCTAGTTGGAGTTTAGTCCACTTCTATATCCTTCCCTTCAAGGTTCAAGGGGTCCAGGATTATATTCTGTGTCTGTGTTAACTGGTTCCCCTTTTCTATGTTGAAGAGGGCCTGTGCAATCTTTCTACCTATTCTGCCATCTCACCAGAAGTCCCTAACTTTGTCTTCTTGAGCTGCTCTTTGAAATCTTCTGTTTAGCTCTTTTATCTTGTCATGTCTTCCATTTGCTTTAGCTACTCTCCATTCAAGGGCAAGTTTCAGAGTCTCTTCTGATACTCATTTTGGTCTTTTCTTCCTTTCCTGTCTTTTTAGTGACCTTTTGCTTTCTTTATGGATAATGTTCTTGATGTCATCCCACAATTTCTCTGGTTTTCAATGCATCAAATCTACTCTTTATATGGTCTCTAAATTCAGGAGGGATATAATCAAGGCCCTATTTCAGCTCTTGTGAACTTGTTTTAATTGTCTCCAACTTCAACTTGCAAATGAGCAGTTGATGGTCAGTTCCACAATCAGATCCTGGCTTTGTTTTGGCTGAAGATACTAAGCTTCTCCATCACTATTGCCACAGATACAGTCAACCTGATTCCTATGTACTCCATCTGGTGAAGTCCATGTGTACAGTCGCCATCTGTGTTGTTGTAAAAAGGTATTTGCAACGAATAAATTGTTGGTCTTATAAAATTCTATCATGAGATCTCCAGCATTATTTCTCTCTCCAACACCAAATTTTCCAACTACTGGTAATTCTTGTTTCCAGCTTTTGCATTCCAGTCACTAGTGATAAACAGCACATCTTGATTGCATGTTTTGTCAATTTCAGACTACAGAAGTTGGTAAAAATCTTCAATTTCCTCATCTTTGGTTGACGTATAAATCTGAATATTATTATTAACTGTCTTTCCTTGTAGGCCTATGGATGTTATCCTATCACTAACAGCATTGTACTTTAGGATAGATCTTGAAATGTTATTTGTGACAATGAACGTCACGCCATTCCTCTTCAATTTGTCATTCCTGTCATAGTAGTTCATATGGTTGTCTGATTCAAAATGGCCAAAATCGGTCCATTTCAGCTCACTAATGCCTACGATTATCAATTCTCATGTGGTCCTTTCATTTTTGACAACTTCCAATTTTCCTAGATTCATACTTCGTACATTCCACGTTCTGATTATCAATGGATATTTGCAGTTGTTTCTTCTTATATGGAGTTGTGCCACTTCAGCTGATGGAGGGCCCAAAACTTCAACTTTATCTGTATCATTAAGGTGGGCTCTACTTTGATGAGGCAGCTCTTTCCCAGTCATATTTTGAGTGCCTTCGGACCTGAGGGGCTCTTCTTCCAGCACTGTACTGGACAATGTTTCAGGGCTATTCATAAAACTTTCCAATACATATCAGACAGTGTTTTTGCTACTATTCATAAGGCTTTCACTGGCAAATTTTTCGAGAAGTGGATGGCCTCTTGCTTCTTCCAAGTTTGTCTCAAGCCTGGAAGATCCACTGAAACTGGTCCACCATGGGCACCCCTGCTGGCACAGCCTCCAACCTCATAGCAACATACATGCCACCACCGTATGCCAAACCAACAGACAAACTCGTCTCCCTTAGCTGTTCCAACTGCTTTGCTCACTTCCTAGGCTTCCAGCAGCCAGAACAGGTAAGGAGGGAGGGGGAGATACCCAGGTAGCAAGGATCAGCAGCAGACAGGGCTGGCAGGAACAGGCAGGGGGTAGCATATTCCATATCTAACCTAAAAGTTTCAGCAGGACAACATTTGAGTAACTTTTGGATCAGTTTATACTGTAAATCTAGACTTTACCAAAGCCTCTGCATTGCTGGTAGGAACAAAATAAAGAGTGGGGATTATGCAATTGTTTGTCATATGAAATTCATGGCATACATCAAGATTTTCAAGTATCAAGCCCCATAATGAAAACTGTAACATTACTTAGGTCTTATCACAAGAAAACACTAAATGCAGACTATATTCTAATGGTCTGGAGGCAGAAAGTCAGACACTTTAGTATGCTGTCAGGTTAGGTCAGAACATAGCTGAATACCATATTTTTACATAAATAACATACATTTTACATTGCTGCAAGCCTCCTCCTATCAAACAGATTTAATGTTAAGTCTTCATGTTGGTCCCTTCTGACACGGAGGTTTGGTTCTCAAAAGCAGACCATCACCATTTTACCTTCATGTTTCTAAAGCAGCCCCTCTGCAAGCAGTATTCTTTCCCTGCTCTTCACCCCCTTTCCCCAAAGAAATCACTTTTTGTCTCAGAAACAGCCCCTGCCAGGGTAGCCAGCTCCAGATCAGGAGGTGCATTGGTCTGTGCACCCTGGATCAATGAGTTCACTCAGGCTGGCAAAGCTGGCGTGCCACAGCTCTGCACATTCTGCCCTCCCACCTGGCTGGCTAGCAACTGCACCTGGGCTGTATGAATCTCCTAGCTGCTCAGATACCACGGAGCAGAAATGAGGTCCATGGGTACAGAAGGGTCGCACATCTCTTGCTTGGATGAGATGGGTTCAACTGGCTGCCCGGGAACCCCATGAGGCTAGGGCAGTACATACCTACACCACGGCACCCAGCTGTGTGTGGGCAACATCTGCTGTGGGACCAGCCCATGCATGGGCTATGGCAGCCCTGTGCACAGCCCAGCTATAAGGAACTCCACCTCTCAGGCCTGGCAATGAACTGCCCTAGCACAAAAGCAAAGTTTCAACTGTTTATTTTCTGATTACCAGGGTACTACCAGACTTGATCTGTGACTTCTTAACCATGGCTTATACCTTTATTATACTAATATAGTCAAAAGTAACATTTTCGGACTACTGAATGAGGACAAAATTCATTTTTCGCAATGTCATGAATATGTGCAGTGTACACATGGTTGTGCTTATCCCAGAACTTTTGTAATGTTAATTTCATCATTTCCTCCTGTTATGTGTGTGAACATAAGTGGGCACACTGTGAAAAACATGGTGCTTATGTACTCCATAATTAACACTGCTGTTGTTGTTGTTGTTGCTATGTGCTATTCAGTCAGACCTGACTCATAGCGACCCCTCCTTGGGTTTGAGGCAGTATCACTACAGAAGTAGACTGCTCCACCTTCCTTCCGAGGAGTGGCTGGTGGGTATGAACTGACAGCCTTCTGGTTAGCAGTCAAATCCCTTAGGCACTATGCTACTAACAGTACTATGCAAAAAAAATTCCTGGATACAAGGTAACTAAACACATATTCTCTTGGATAACTTTCATTCTCTCCCCTTATATTCTGTGTTCTTCTAGCCTAGCAATCTTCTTTTCTTTATCTCCCTGTTTACCGGCTAAGGTTTTAATGAATTAAATTATTTTGAATTATTTTCTGATTACCAGTGTACTACCAAACTTGAGCCATGACTTTTTTCCACAGCTTACTCCTTTATTATACTAATATGATCAAAAGCAACATTTTCGGACCACTGAATGAGGCCAAAATTCATTTTTCTCAATGCCATGAATATGTGCAGTGTATACATGGGTGAAAAATCTACCTGTTCGCCACCTCTTTGTCAAGTGTCCTAGATGTTATTGAAAAGTTTAAGGCAATAAACATTACTTTTATTTAGTTTTGAAAGCTTGACCAACACATGAAAGAGCAGGGAGAATTGGCTCCCTGCCAAAATATTCTTCCACTGTCATTTTTCCTGCTATAATACTTAAACAGTATGTATTCACAAATCTCAGAAGAGGCCATCCATGTCTTGTCATACCTTGCCCCACTTTTTATACAAATTTTTCTTGTCCTTTAAGGCTCAGTTCATGTAGGTTTTTCTTTGCCCCCCTTTTTCTAATCCAAGTAAATCATTGTTTTCTATTTTGCTCCTAAAGCACATAATTCATACTTGTATTTACTGTTCTAATTGCTTAGGCCAAAAAACCATGAAATCTTCCTTGACTCTTCTCCTACATGCATATGCCACATTCAAACCACCAGCAAATTCTACTGGCTATACCTGAAAATTAGGTCCAGAATATGGCCACCTTCTGTAACCTCCAATTCTACCTTTATGATGCAAGCCACTATCATCCCTCACTTAGATTACTGCAATAACCTATGTGTTCTCCCAGAATGCTTCTTGCCCCAGCAGTCTATCTGCAACACAGAAGTCAAACTGTTACTTTTAAGTAAGATCATATTATTCTGCTTAAAACCTCCCAAAGGCTTCCCATCTTATGCAGAATGTAAGTCCACATTTCTACAATGGGCTATAAAGGCTCTATAATAACCTGTGATGCACTTTCCAGTCCTAAGTCTCTCTTTGACCTACACTCCCTCTGTACACCATTCTAGGGACCACTGTATGTTCCACATTAAGGGCCTTTGATTTTGTTTTCACCTGCTTCTCCCTCAGACAGATGTATAGCATATCCCTTCACTTCTTTCAGATACCTGCTCAAATGTTACCTTCTCAGTGAATCACGTACTAACCACTCTACTCGATACTACAACACATTTATTCCCTATCCCAACTGTCTTTTTTCACCATCTTCCATACTATATATATTTTATTTATTGTTTCTCTCCCCCTACAAGAACATTAAGGTCTAAAAAGTATAAAATAACTTTATAGCATTTTATCCAACATCAGCACCTACAAACATTTAAAAGTATAACTGGACCTGGTCAGAGCAGCTGTCATATTTTCAATCAATGTATATTTGAAAATATAACTTGGAATGGGAGAAGCTATAAAATTAATGTTACAAAGGAATCATCACATTTCAAAAGATTGGGAACCACTGCTCTAGAGTTTTCAAAGGGATCATTCATTTCACATATAATCTTTAATTTTCAGAGAGAAAATTACTGTATAGATAAGCAGCTATTTTTCCCATGCAAAAACATACACCTAATTGGCTGTAAGGCAAAGAAAAGAGAAATAGTAGGGTTTGAATCTTGACTGTTGTACTACCTACCTACCTATTAAACCATGAATAAGATATTTCACTTGAAGCTTCTTTCTTCTTCAGGATGAATCTACCTGTCCTAACCACTTCATTAAAAAACTGTTATAACATTAAATCAGAAAGGAAGTTAAATGATAAAGTATGATACAGATATTACTATACATTAGAATGCTGAAATAGTAAAGTTCAGACTCAACTATAAAGGGCCTTGAATGCCAAACTAGATTTTTCAGACTTAACAGGAAATAAAGAACCACTTCAGGAAGAGGTTTTATCACTGGAGGTGGGAGAAGGTTGAAAGTCAATGAGATAATTATGCCTCAAAGAAATCTAGTGGCACTACGAAAAAACAGCTAGGAGTGGAAACAACTAGAGGCTATTGCAATAGTTCCACGGAAAAATAAAAATCTGAACTACAGTACCAACAGTGAGGTAAGAAAGGAGAAGAATGACTTTCAAGAAGCATTGAAAAAAGATTTGAAAAATGGGATACAGGCATACTTCATTTTATTATGCTTTGTAGACACTGTATTTAAAAAATAAATAAATAAAAAGGTTTATGGCAACCCTACACTGAGCAAGTCTACTGGCACCATTTTTCCAACAGCACATGCTCACTTCATGTCTCTGTGTCACATTTTGGTATTTCTCACAATATTTCAAACTTTTTCATAATATTATTGCATACTTAATAGACTATTATAATACAGTACAAAGATAAGTCTTATATGCATTGGGAACCAAAAAATTAATATGACTCGCTTTATCGTGGTGGTCAGGAACTGAACCTGCAATATCTTCAAGGCATGCCTGTATAAGAGAGAGGAAAAGGGGAAGAATTTAAGATGAACTAAAGACAGTAACTCAAGAGAAAGGAAAATAAATTTATTTTTGCTGTTTCATTTTGTTATGGGGAAGGGCTGAGTTTAGATGTGTTAAATTTGAGATGTCTTTAGGTATCCAAGAAAAGCTTCCAATAAAACTGAAACATAAGCTTCCAATAAAACTGAAACATAGCTGCCAAGTCAATTCTGACTCATAATGACCCTACAGGACAGAAGAGAACTACCTCATGGGTTTCCAAGGCAGTAATCTTTATAGAAGCAGACTGCTGTATCTTTCTCCCGCAAAGCAGCTAGTGGGTTCAAACTGCCCACCTCTCAGCAAACAAGCGCTTTAACCATTGCACTACCATGATGATACCATTGAGCTTACAATAATGGTGTCTAATTAAACCTCTGAAAGAAAGGGTTGTACCTAGTTATTCACTGGGCGTTCTGGTAGCATAGTGCCTAAGGCATCTGACTGTTAACCAGAAGGCTCGCAGTTCAAACCCACCAGCCATTCCCCGGAACGAAGGTTGGGCAACCTACTTCCATAGTGATACCACCTCGGAAACCCAAGAAGGGGTCGCTGTGAGTCGTCAGCCCCGACTCCACAACAGTGCATTGCGTTGTTGCTGAAGTAGTTATTATACACTGGGAGTTAGGGGCTTAAAATGGGTGAAGATGTTGGAGAGAAGGGTAAGAGAGTGTTGAATAAAGAACCTGGTAAACTGAGAGGAAGAAAATTCAGCAAAGCAGAAGGAACTTGATGTACGCTCTAACTTATCAACATACTATGAATAAAATAAAAAATGATGCAGTTTGATATTACAGTTAAATACCAAAGAAAAAGTCTAGAAAAAACTGAAGGTAACAAGGGGTGCCTGAGTCGCCACTACCTTCATGCATAAATAGTTAGATATGATGCTCTGAAGGAAGCACCCAACTATAGAAAGTGAAGATTAAATTTCTGGATAGAAGAAAAATTGTTGTTTTGGCTCCTGATTACAATCCATACCTGATTACTACAAAGACTAAGAGGAGTTCATTAAAAAAAAAAAAAAAAATTTTCCTCAATAATGTGTGTAGGTCTCATTCAATCAGCTGAAGCAAAAACTGGTTTCCCAGAGAACAGAATTCAGCCCCAAGGTTTCCTTAAAAATCCTACTGACTTGTCCTACAAATTTTGGACCTGCCAGCCTCCACAATCATGTGAGTCAATTCCTTCACGTCACTTTATTATATGTTATGTATTATTTATTTATTCTATAATACATATAGGAGTTCTAGTGGCGTAGTGCCTAAGGCATGTGACTGCTAACCAGAAGGCTGATGGTTCAAACCCACCAGCCACTCCTCAAAAGGAAGGTTGGACAATCTACTTCCGTAGTGATACCACCTTGGAAACCCAAGGAGGATCGCTATGAGTCGAATCTGACTTGATGGCACTGCACTGTGTTTGTTGTTTTTAATACATATATTTATAATTACATCCTATTGGTTTTGTTTCTCTGGAGAACCCAGACTGATAATATCTATTTAATCCTACGCCTTAAAACAATTTTCCATTCATCTATAGCACAATGCAACAGTGATTTCCATTTATTCACCCACATAGTTAAAAAAAAAATCAAACTATGTTTGGTATTGTCTGTTTAAAGTGGAAATGAAATACGGTTTTCCTCAAAATGCCTTACTTTAAAAAACCATACTCACTGCCGCTGAATCAAAGAAGTGCCTTTGGTTATACCAAAATGCAAATTTCTCACACAACTTATAGGCCTACATTACATTTCTACATTACGTTCCCTTTCTGCTAACATTTATGGATAAAAAAGTTTTAAAATTCTTGGAAGCACAAAAGCAGCAAAGCCTAATCCCAAAAAGTAAAATGCTTCAAGACCGGATTCTATTACAAATAAGAAAATGAGGGAAAAAATCCATCTATCTATATCTATAATAACATATCTATAATAAATTTCTTTTTTAAGTTTTTACTTATTCAACATGAATAATTTAATATTTTACTATAATCTAAAACTACAAGAAAATAAAAGAGCAAGATAATTACCTGAGGAGAGTCAAAAGGATATCGACTACTAAACTTAAATAGAAGTTGAAATTTTTCCCCTTCATATAAGGTACCTGGTGCACCTTCCATGTCTACAATCCACCTAGAATACAAAAAAAAAAAAAAAAAATTAAAAACTTAACATTAAAGGTGGCTGGAGTGAGAAGTAGAAAAAGAAATAATTAGTACTACTTCTTTTATGCTAGGTATTGGGATAAGAGTCATTTATATTTAACAGCACATTTCATCTTCCCAACAACTCTAAGAAGTAGATATTAACATCCCCTGCCTCTCCCTGTCTCTAACACACCAGAGTTAAATGATTACATCCAAGATAGACAACTAGCAATGGGGAAAAAAAAAACTATAATCCAGGACGGGGGTGGTGGTGTGTGTGTGGATAATATAAAATAAAAACCCAAACTTAGATGTACTGACACCAAAGCCTATGCATATCTCCCTCATCATGCTACCTTATATATTTTTTTCGTTATAGTAAAAATATCACAATAAAACATTACCAATTCAACATTTTTTTACAAAAACAATTCAGTGATACTGATAACATGTGCAACATTTCGAAATTACTTCACTACCTTTAACAGAAATTATGTGTCCCCCTCCAAACAATGTCTCCAACTTTCACCCTCCTCCTCACCCACTGTTACTGTTGTATGCTGTCAAGTTGATTTTGATTCACAGTGAACCTGTATGATAGAGTAGAACTGCCCCACAGAGTTTCCTACACTGAAATCTTGACAAGAGCAGATAGTCACATCTTTTATCCTGTTGAGCCATTGGGTGGGTTTGAACCATGGGGTTTTCAGGTCAGAATAAAGTGTTTAACACCACTGTGCAACTAGGGCTTCTTTCCCTAAATCCACTGTCATTGAATCAATTCCTATTCATAGCTGCACTACAGGACAGAGTGGAACAACCCAATATGATTTCCAAGGCTGTAAATCATTTTTTTAATTAAATAATTGATTGATTGTGATTTGGGTGAAAATTTACAGAACAAATTCACTTTCCATACAGCAGTTCACATACACTTTGTCTCATGACATTGACCACAATTCACAGCAATACAACAGCTCCCCTCCCACTTCCTCCCGACAGTCACCTCTTCCCTGTGTCCATCCCTTCCATGCACCCCTGACCCCTGAGCTGTCTCCTTGTGCATTAACAGCCCTTCTTTCTCCTATGATTCTTCTCTTCAAGGAGTGTACCTACCTACTGTAAATGTTCAACTCCTATGCCTGTCTTTTGCTTGGCTGGAAGCCACAGGTGTGAGTTCAATTCCAGACCTGAAGGGCAGCTAGGGTCCATAGTCTCAGTGGTTCCACCAGGCTCTATCAGACCAGCAAACCTGGTCCCCTTTTTATTTTCCAAATGATTCTGAGTTTTGTTCCACACTGTTCTCCCTCTCTACCCAAGATCTCTTACATAGATCCACCTCCAAGTTGTTGACAGTGGTAGCTGGGCACCAACTAGTTCTTCTAGTCTCATAGACATATAGGTTGCGGATCACATGGTGTACCAGTTGCTAGGACTAACTGTTTCCATGAATCTTTGGTTTTCTTTATTCTTCTTGGCTCTGGACAAGGAGAGACCCATCGCTGCATATAGACGGCTGCTTGCAAGCTTTTAAGATCCCAGTTGGTACTTGTCAAA
Organism: Orycteropus afer afer; assembly: GCF_000298275.1. NCBI lineage: Eukaryota > Metazoa > Chordata > Mammalia > Tubulidentata > Orycteropodidae > Orycteropus > Orycteropus afer. The sequence continues at coordinate 506,522 of NW_006922249.1, read as the reverse complement.
GTAGGAGATGGAACAATGTTTTGTGTAGTATGTTATGCCAATTGAACTTGATGTCCCCTGTGACTATGGTCCTGAGCCCACTGGTTCAACTACTTGGCCTCTGGGTAGCTGTCTGTGACCAAGAAGTGACTACAACCTTGTCCCTTGTCAGCTCTACTATACACCTGGGGATTCAGATCATACAAATACACTTATAAGACCACTGTCTGCCAACCCTCAACATGGTCTTGGGTACACTCTCCACTTCACAGACATACCTATTAGTTCAGCCTGTCCACCCACCTAGCCATCTGTATACCCATGTTTGCCCTCACTGACAACACAGTACTGTATGTGCAAAAGGGTTCATTTTTGTTGTCTGTACCTCCCATGTACCTCACTATGTCTTCCTCTTCCTCAATGCCACCATGTTGATCACTCACATTTGGTACACTGCTCTTCTCTTCACCCAAATCAATACTTATCTCTACCTATCTAATAGTGTTTGCTACCCTCCCCTCCCACCCCTGGTAACCAACAAAGAAAATTTCCTTCTATAGATAAATGTTTCCTTGACTTTTACAATAATGGACTAATAGAATATTTGTCCTTCTGTGATTGACTTATTTCACTCAGCATAATGTCCTCCAAGTTCATCCACGTTATGCAGTGTTTTGCAGATTCTAGGCTATTCTTTAGGGTTGCATAGTATTCCATTGTGTGCATGTACCAAAGTTTGGTTATCTATTTGTGATAGTTGGAGCAGTGTGTCAACTTGGCTGGACCACAATTCTGGGTGGTTTAAGCAGTTGTGATGTAGTCATTCCCATGATGGGATAAGATGTATATGTTTTGAGCAGTCAATCTGTTGCAAGGGAATTTTCCTAGAGGTGTGGCCTGCTTCCAGTATATTTATGGACATCCTGGGAAAAGAGACATTCTTCTGTGGATCAGGATTCTGTTGTGCTGCCTACAACTGTCCATGAGCGAACAATCCACCATTCTCCCTGGAGATCTTGGATTCATCATTCGTTTGAGTCAACAGCCAGTGTACTGCCTGCCAACTTTTAGCTCCTCAGCCCCTGCAGCTGCGTGAGTCGGGAAAAGCCTTCAGCTTGATGTATGATCCAAGAACTTTGGATTTGCCAACTCCTATAGGAGCTCTGGTAGCATAGTGGCTAAAGCACTTGTCTGCTAACCAGAAGGCTGGTGGTTCAAACCCACCAGCCACTCCTCGGAAGGAAGGTTGGGCAATCCTACTTCCATAGTGATACTGCCTTGGAAACCCAAGGAAGGGTCGCTATGAGTCGGGGCCGACTCAACGGCACATAACAACAACAACAACATAAGTGTGTGAGCCATTTTCCTAAGATAAATTTTTCTTTCTCTATGTATAAAAGCATGACTGGTTTTGTTTCTCTAGAGAACCCAGTCTAACACACCTTTCCTCAGTTGATGGACACCTAGGTTGTATCCATCTTTTGGCTATTGTAAATAGTGCTGCGATGAACATGGGTGTGCATATGTCTGTTCTTGTCAGGCTGTACATCTTTAAGGAAGCAGACTGCCTCCTCATCTTTCACCTGTGCAGTGGCTGATGGGTTTTGAATCACTGACCTTCTGATTACAAGCCTAATGCTCTAACTCCTAGTGACCATTAATAAACTGGTCTCTATACATGTGTCTAGTTATTTCATGTTGCTGTTGTTATATGCCGTGGAGGCGGACCTGACTCATAGTGACCCCTCCTTGGGTTTCTGAGGCAGTATCATGACGGAAGTAGATTGCCCCATCTTCCTTTCAAACATATTTCATATGTTTATACTTGTCCTATGTATCAGGACTTCATTTCTCTTTATGGCTAAGAAATATTACATTGCATGTATATATACATATACATACACACTGCATTTTGTTTATTTAGCCATCTGTTGATGGACATTTCAGTTGTTTCCACATTTTGGCTACTGTGAATAGTGCTGCAAACAACACTGGTATACAAATTTGTTTGTATTGCTTTCAGTTCCTTTGGGTATATATATCCAGTGGCACAATGCCTAAGGCATCTGACTGCTAACCAGAAGGTTGACGTTTCAAACCCACCAGCCACTTCATGAAAGGAAGACCTGTCAATCTACTTCCATAAAGATTTACTGCCTCAGAAATCCAATGGGGGTTGCTATAAGTTAAAACAGGAGCCCTGGTAGCACAGAGGAGCTCTGGTAGCATAGTGACTAAGGTACATGACTGCTAACCAGAAGTCTGGCAGTGCAAACTCACCAGCCACTCCTTGGAAGGAAGGTTGAAGAATCTACTTCTGTAGTGATACTGCATTGGAAACCCAAGGAGGGGTCACTATGAGTCGGGTCCAACTCGACGGCACATAACAACAATAACAACATGAGTTAAAAGGGACTCGATGGCAGCATGACTGTTTATTTTTTGTATATATATCTAGTACGTAGGCAGTTTCCAGGTAACATTAAACTTTCAGACTACTCATACTCATCCTTCAGTGTTCTATAAATTTGCCCTCACTTTTGAAACAACTGAACCAACCCCTCCTCAAAACAAATTCATCACAATCACCTTCACTTGCTGCACATGTAGCTTTAAAATCACTGAAAAGGCTGTGATCTTTTTTTGCACTAAAAACCAAAAACACCAAATCCATTGCTATCAAATTGATTCCAACTCATAGTGACCCTATAGGACAGAGCAGAATTGACCCACGGGGTTTTTGTAATTCTTTACAAAATGTTGTTGTTGTTAGGTGCCATCGACTCATAGCGACCCCATGCACAGCAGAATGAAAAATCGCCCGCTCCCGCACCAGCTCCATGATGTTTGCAATACTTGGGCCCATTGTCGCAGCCACCATGTCAATCCATCTTGTCGAAGGCCTTCTCCTCCTTTGTCGACCCTTCACCTTACCAAAGCATGATATCCTTCTCCAGGGAATGGTCCCCTGTGAAAACATGACCAAAGTAGGTGAGATGAAGTCTGCCCATCCTCGCTTTCAAGGAGAATCCTGCCTGCACTTCCTCCAGGACAGTTCTTTTGGCAGTCCATGGTACCTTCATCATTCTTAGCCACCAGCACAACTCAACAGCATCAACTCTTCTTTGGTCTTCGTTATTCATTGTCCAGCTCTCACAAGCATACGAGGTGATTGGAAATATCATGGCCTGTGTCAGGCGCACCTTAGTCCTCAAAGAGACAACCTTGCTCCTCAGCACTTGCAAGAGTTCCTTTGCAGCCAACCTGCCCAGTGCTACACATCGTCTTAATGTCCTGACTGCTGCATCCATTAGCATCGGTTGTAGAACCAAGCAACGTGAATTCTTTGACAACCTCAATCTTTTCTTCATTTATCGTGATGATGCTTTTTGGTTCAGTTGTGAGGATTTTTGTCTTCTTTGTATTGAGATGTAATCCATACTGCAGAATGTATTCTTCAATCTTCATCAGTAAGTGCCTCAAGTCATCCTCACTTTCAGCAATCCTGATGCCACATTTTTCTTTATATAGTCCAACTTCTCAGATTATTTGCTCTGCATATAGATTGAGTAAGTATGGGGAAAAGATACAACTCTGACACACTCCCTTCCTGATTTTAAACCTTGTAATGTCCCCTTGTTCTGTTCGAACGACAGCCTCCTGGTCAAGGTACAGATTCCTCATGAGTACAATCAAGTGTTCGGGAATTCCCATTCTTCTCAATGTTATCCATAATATGTCATAATCCACACAATCAAATGCCTTTGCATAGTCAATAAAGCACAAGTAAAGATCTTTCTGGTATTCTTTGCCTTGAGCCAAGATCCATCTAACAGCAGCTAAGATATCCCTTGTTCAACATCCTCTTCTGAATCCAGCGTGCACCTCTGGAAGTTCTCTGTCAATGCACTGCTGCAACCGTTTTTGAATTATCTTCAGTAAAATCTTACTTGTGTGCTATATTAATGATACTGATCTATAATTTCCACATTCTGTGGGATCACCTTTCTTTGGAATGGGTACAAATATGGATCTCTTCCAGTCAGTTGGCCAGGTAGCTGTCTTCCAAATCTCATGGCATAACCGAGTGAGTGCCTCCAGTGCAGCATCCATTTGCTGAAGTATCTCAATGGGTATTCTGTCAATTCCCGCAGCCTTGTTCTTCACCAATTCCTTCACTGCAGCTTACACTTCCTCCTTCAGTACCATTGGTTCTAGATCATATGCCATCTCCTGAAATGCATGAAGATCGACCAGTTCTTTTTGGTACAGTGACTCTGTGTATCCTTCCATCTTCTTTTGATGTTCCCTGCATCATTCAATGTTTTGTCCTTAAAATATTTCAATATTGCAACTTGAAGCTTAAATTTTTTCTTCAATTCTTTCAGCTTGAGAAATGCCGAACATGTTCTTCACTTTTGGTTTTCTAAGTCCACGTCTTTGCACATTTCGTTATACTGGCTTTGTCTTCTCAAGCTGCTCTTTGAAATCTTCAGTTCAATTCTTTTATCTTGTCATTTCTTCCATTTGCTTTAGCAACTCTCCGCTCAAGGGCAAGTTTCAGAGTCTCTTCTGTCATCTATTTTGGTCTTCTCTTCTTTTCTTGTCTTTTTAGTGACCTCTTGCTTTCTTCATGGATGATGCTCTTGATGTCATCCCACGATTCATCTAGTTTCCGGTCACTGGTGTTCAATGCACGAAATCTATTCTTTAAATGTTCTCTAAATTCAGGGGGGGATATATTGAAGATCATATTTTGGCTTGCCTGGACTTAATTGTATTTAACTTCAAGTTGAACTTGCATATGAGCAGTTGATGGTCTGTTCCACAATCAGCTCCTGGCCTGGTTTTGGCTGAAGATATTGAGCTTTTCCATTGCTTCTTGCCAAAGATATAATCAATCTGATTCCTATGTGTTCCATGTGGTGAAGTCCACGTGTACACCCGCCGTTTGTGTTGTTGAAAAAAGGTGTTTGCAATGAACAAGTCGTTGGTCTTACAAAATTCTACCATGAGAGTTCCAGCATTATTTCTGTCACCAATGCCAAATTTTCCAACTACCGGTGATTCTTCTTGGTTTCCAACTTTTGCATTACAGTCACCAGTGATAATTAACACATCCTGACTGCAAGTTCAGTCAATTTCAGAATGCAGAAGTTGATAAAAATCTTCAATTTCCTCATCTTTGGCTTTGGTGGTTGGGGCATAAATTTGAATAATAGTCGTATTAATGGGTCTTCCTTGTAGGCGTATGGATATTATCCTATCACTGACAGCATTGTACTTCAGGATAGATCTTGAAACATCCTTTTGTGATGATGAATGCCACGCCATTCCTCTTTAAACTGTTGTTTCTGGCACAGATCATATGGTTGTCTGATTCAAAATGGCCAAAACCAGTCTATTTCAGCTCAGTAATTCCTAGGATATCAATCTTTATGCGTTCCATCTCATTTTTGACAACTTCCGATTTTCCTAGATTCATACTTCATCCAGTCCATGTTCCGATTATTAATGGATGTTTGCCGCTGTTTCTCCTCAATTTGAGTGGTGTCACGTCAGCAAATGGAGGTCTCCAAAACTTTACCTCACCCATGTAAGTAAGGCTGATTTTACTCTGATAATGCAGCTCTTTCCCAGTCCTACTTTGAGAGCTTTCTAAGCTAAGTGCCTTATCTTCCTCCTCTGTACTGGACAATGTTTCTGGACTATTCATAAATTTATGCAGTAATGTATCAGACAGTGTTTCTCCGCTATTCATAAAGGTTTTCCCTGGCCAATTCTTTGAGAAGTGTATGGCCTCCTCCTTCTTCCTAGTCTGTCTAAGTCTGCAAGTCGGGTTGATACCTGTGCAACAGGTGCACCCCACTGGGTTTGAAACACCAGTGGCACAGCCTCAAATCTCACAGCAACACATCACCACAGTAGGACAAACCGATAGATAAGTTTGTCTCCCTTAGCTGTTGAAAACCCCTCCAACCATCCTTACCTAGATCTCTGCAGCTAACTCCTCGATCTGTTCCAGTCTCCTGTGCCTTTTCTGTCCTGTCCCTGCTTCCCGCCTCACTGCTTGTGGGGGGTGGCCTGGGTTACCTCTCCTTACCTGGCTCCCTGTGGTTGAATCCTCGATCTGTTCCTATCCCCCTCTGCCTTTTCTGACCTCTCCCTGCCTTCCTGCCTTGCTCCCTCTCTTCACCTGGGTCCCTGCTGCTGACTTCTTGATCTGTTCTGGTCCCCTTTGCCTTTTCTGTCCTCTCCCTGCTTCCCTCCTTGCTACCTGTTCTTAGGTCCCTGGAATCAGAATTTACAAAAGTAGAGGGCTGCATCTTCCTCCTATGGAGCAGCTAATGGATTTGAACCACTGACCTTCAGGTTAGCAGCTGAGTATCTTAATCACCACACCACCACAGCTCCTTCTTGAACTAAAGTAAGGCAAAGTAAGAACCATATACACCTGTTCCGACTTACCTACAAAACTGAGTTAAAGACTCACTTAAATAAACACTAAGGGAAGATGGCCGAATAGACAAGTTACACAGACCCTCTTCAACAAAGAAAGAGAGAGACTCCAACTGACACTGACACAAGGTAATCCTGGAGCCCTGGGCTTTGAACAGAAGGATACAGAAGTGGATTAAATACAAACTAGTAGAATATGAAATGAAAACAGTGAATAGAGTAGTACAGCTACAGACTGTCAGCTATCTTGATGGCAAGGCCAGTGTGAGTATTCACAAGTGGTATTAGCACCTGGGCAGTAACCTAAAAATCCACTCTGCTCACCACAGGCTGTGTGGACAACTGCATTGATGGCTGACAACTAAAAAGGGAAACAGCAAAGAAGGAGACAAACCGAGATGTGGACTTTCGGCTGTGCGGAAGGCACAGCCATTTTGATTATTTACAAGTGGTCCGACAATTTTAGATATTTAAAGAGGCAGTGTTCTCATCCCACCAACTGAACATTGGCTCTGCATCCTGACAACAGCACAAGCAACCACACTAGAGGCTGAAGACCAGAAAGGTATGATATTCCCCTGATTACTCTTATACCCTACACATCCTCTTGGTGAATGGAGGGGTGGCCATCCCCCACCTCCACCCACCTTCTGCACCACCAGGAATTCCACCTCAGTCTGTGTGTTCTGATGGAGCCTGGGTGAGCAGCCCCAACCCCCAAATTTTGTTTTGTTTTTCAATTATTCTTTTTTCTTCCCTTTTATCCCATCACAGTTTCTAGCTGTTGGTTTTTTTCCTTTTCCTTTTCTGGTTTCCATCTTTTTTTTTTCCTTTTGGTTCTTCCCATCCCTTGTTTATCTTTTTTCATTTTTCTCATTATTTTTTTTCATTATCCTTTTACTTTCTCTTACTCTCCCCTGACCAGATATTGTGGGTTTTCTTTCTCTTTTTCTATTTTTTTTTCTTTTTAAAGTATTTCTTCAAATATTTCTTCATACTTATTGTTTCTTTTCTTTTTTTCCTCTCTTTTGGCGATTATTCCTGTGTGTTTATGTCATGTGTGTTTTGTGTCTCCTTGTTTTTACCGTTTTTTTTTTTTTTTTTTTTTAATTGCTGTTTTTGTCTGAGTGGGAGATAGCAACTCTGCATATACAACCCAATGATACCTGCATCTTGTGCAGCCCAATCTACTGAGGGAGGGTACCACTTCCTTCTGTACCAACTGGCCAATGATAGATGATAGCCAATACAAGCCGAGCTCACCCTTAACTGCTCTTCACAAACAACTTACAGAAATATGTGCACCGACTCACACTCTATCACACCCATCAAGAGACAGGTGGGGAGTACATAAGTGCTGTCAACCAGCAAACTGAAGAGGGCAGTACCCTGCTTACTCAGGTATCTCAAAACAAAGAAAAATTTTTAAAAATCTTAGGTGAATCACATCAACATACAATCATCAATTTAATATAAATACAACGACATCATAATGTCTCGGAGACAAAAGATCATCACAGACCACATAAAAAAGCAGCATAATGTTGGATACAAGGGACCAGGATACATACTCAGAACACATCCCTAAAAAAGCAGCAGCACTGGAATTCCCATGTGCAAAAATGGCAAGGAGGCCACATCTGACCTCCTCTAACCCTACAAGAGGAAGACAGGATTACCAGCAGTAACCCAAGGCCTATTCCTACAAGGCCAGACATGCTGCCTCCCTCCAGCCTTTTCTCCAACCGTTCCTCCCAAAGCACCCACCACCTCTCTCCTGGGTTCGATAATTCGCTGCAGTGGCCACACAGAGCTCACAGATTATGGGGTTTATTAGGCAAGCACCACAGGCTACAATTCAAGTTCAGGAAAAATGCTCAGTCTCTCTCCCAGCCCACCATCCCTCAGCCAACAGTCTCTCACAGTCTCTTTCCCAGCAGTGCTGGTCCCTCGGTGTCTCACTCAGCAACGCGTCTCTTGCGTCTCTTTCCCAGCAACGCATGTCTCAGGAACACGTGTCTCTTTCAGCAGCATGTCTTCCTCAACCAGCAGTCAGAGGGAGTTCTGCCTCTAGGAGGCCTCCTTTTGAGCCCGGCAGGGTGGTCAAACTAGCCAATCATAGCATCAGAACTCTAAGCACTTGAGAGAGAGTGGACATTTCCCAGAACATTGTTTCATGCCACTCCCAACAGAAATACTGCAGGTGGACAACTTCAGTAATCACGAGCTCCTCAGTTGCTCACAGAAAATCTCACCTTGGAGTTTACAAAGACTTATGGGTAGAAAAGCCACACTAAGTAATTTACTACACCACACCATGTAAGAAATTCAAAAGAATTCTATTTGGGTACCTTCAACAGATTGAGAGACAGAGCAAGGAAAACTCTAATAAAATAGAGGAAAACACAAACATAACTGTAGAACATTTTGGGAAGACAAAAATAAAATGCTAAAATAAATGAAAAATTAGAAATTATACAAAATCCAGAGATAAAAGTCCAGATGATTAATACTAAAACTTCAAAAACCGGTAACAACTGAATGGGAAAAGGAGTAGAATTAAATAAAAGAAAGACAGTATTAATGAGATAAAGACAAACACCTCAATAGTACTTTGGTAAGGGATCAATCAGATCAAAGATTAAAACAAAATGAAGGAAGCCTAGGGTTCATGTGAGATACCATCAAGAAGAATAACCTACATGTAATTGGAATTCCAGAACAAGAGACAAACAAAACCTAAGAGAAAAATGTTGAAGATTGGTGAAGAGAATTTCCCTGATATGATGAAAGATGAAAATCCACTCAAGAAGTTCAATGAAACCTCAACAGGATAGACCACAAAAGAAAATCACCAAGACATACCATAATCAAACTTACCAAAACCAAAGACAAAGAATCCTAAAACAGCACAGAAAAAACAAAAAGTTACCTGCAAAGGGCAATTAATAAGACTAAATTCTGATTTTTCAGCAGAAACCATGCAGGCAAAAAAGCAATGGGATTGCATATATAAACTCTTGAAAGAAAAAAAAAAATCTTACCAAGAATTATACACACAGAGATTTGCGGTAAGATGGCGGAATACGCAGAAAGACTGCACACACCCTCTTCAAGAAAGAAAAGGGGAACCAATTAACACAAATAAAAAGATAATCCTGGACCCCTGAGCTTTGAAGGAAGGATACAGAAGCAGATTAAACTCGAACTAGCAGAAGAATTTACATGAAAATACCAAAAGGAGACAAACAGAGCTGCATTCTGGCAGCGATCCTGATGTAACAGATGGTTTGGATATTGCCGAGTGGTGGTAGGACCTAAGAATTAACCTAAAAATCAGCCCTGCTAGCCAGGGAGCGCTTGGAGGACTGCTCTGGTGGCTGGTGAATGAAAGAAGCAGAGAACAGGAAGGCAGGCTGACCTGTGGACTTCTGTTTGTCCGGAGGGGGCAGCCATTTTGAATATTTAAAAGCAGCTTGACAATTTTGGATATTTAAAGTGACAGCGTTGTCCCAGGTTCCAGGGACTTAAGAACAGGCTCCGTTTGCTGGGAACTGCAAAGATATCCCATACGCATGGACTACTAGAAAGGTGAAACATTCCCATTGTTACTCTTATTCTACATGCCTACTTGGTGAATGGAGGTGCAGCCATTCATCACTCCCACCCACTTTCTAGGCTGGCAGGAATTCCATACCAGTCTATGTGCTGCCATGGAGCCTGGGTGCCCTGCCCTGCCCAGATTGGTTATTTTTATTTTTATTTTTTGCTTTGTTTTTGTCTGCTTTAAAAACTACTACTATCATTATTTTTTGTCTTTTTTGTTATCATTCTTTATTCTTCCCTTTCCAGGATCAAGTTTTCACCTTTTTTTCCTTTTCCCTGTTCCTGGTTCCACTTTTTTTTTTCTTTCTTGTGGATGACCCTGTTCCTTGTTTTAGTTTTTGCACTTTTCCAATTTTTCTCTTCATTATTCTTTCTACTTCTTTCTCTTATTTCCCTCACCCCAGATATTGCAATGTTTTTTTGTTTTGTTCCCTTTTCTCTTTTTTGGTTACTGGTCCAGTGTTTGATTACAAGGAGTGTTTTTGTTAATTTGCTTTTACTTTTATGATGGTTATTCATAACCATCATTTGTCTAACTGACTGGGAGGCAGCAAAAGTCGCCATACAACATAACTACACCTACACCTCCTCCAGCTTCCTGAGAGTCACCACCTCCTTCTGCACCAAGGGACCTACATAAAGAACCACCAAGAAGAGCCTGACTCACCCTTAGCTGTTCTTCACCAACAGTTAACAGAGATCTAAATACAACATCACAATCTCTCAGAGACAACAGACGATCGCAGTCCACACAAACCAGCAAGATAAACTGGCAGAAACAAAGGAGCAGGAAACAGACCCAGAATATATCCCTGAGGAAGAAACAGCATTGCAATTCCCTGATACGGAATTCAAAAGAGTTATATTAGGTATATCTTCAAAGGACTGAGAGACAGATGAAGGAAATCATCTCCAAAGGATTGAGAGACAAATGAAGGAAAACACAGACAAATCACTAGATGAATTTTGGAAGAAAATAAAAGAACAAAATGACATAATAAATGAAAAATTAGAAATGATTCTAAATCTACAGATAGAAATCCAGAAGATTAATACTAAATTATCAGAAAGAGACAACACACTGAAAGGGCAAAGGAGTAGAACTGATGCAATGGAAGGCAGAAACAATGAGACTGAAGACAAATAAATACCTGAATACTTCTATAGAAAGGATCAATCAGAAAAAGCATCAAAATAAAATGAAGAAAGCCTAAGTATCATGTGGGATACTATCAAAAGGAATAACCTACATGTCCATTGGAATTCCAGAACAGGAATAAAAAATAAAACCACTGAGAAAATTGTCCAAGATTTGTTGGAGGAGAACTTCCCTGATATGATGAAAGAGGAGAATATATCCATTCAGGAAGTCCAACGAACCCTAAACAGGACAGACCCCATAAGAAAATGACCAAGGCATATCATCATCAAAATCATTAAAACAAACAAACAAACAAAAGACAGAATCCTGAAAGGAGCATGGGAAAAACAAAAAGTTACTTACAAAGACAACCAGTATGAATAAGCTCTGATATCTCAGCAGAGACCATGCAAGCGAGAAGGCAATGGGATGGCATATAAAAAACCCTGAAAGAAAAAAAAATTCAACCAAGAATTATATACCAGGGACTTCTGGTAGGATGACGGAACAGGGAGAAAGACTACACAGACCTTCTTCAACAAAGAAAAGGGAAACCAATTAACACAGACACAGAATATAATCCTGGACCTGAGCCTTGAAGGGAAGGATATAGAAGTAGATTAAACCCCAACAAACAGAAGAATTTGCATGAAAATACCAAAAAAGGAAACATACAGAGCTTCAGCCTGGCAGCAATCCTGAGCAAGCCTGACGACACGGCACAGACAGCTTGGAGAGTGCAGAATGGTGTTAGGACCTAAGAATTAACCTAAAAATCAGCCCTGCTACCCAGGGACTGTAGGAGCTCTGGTAGCATAGTGCCTAAGGCACTTGACTGCTAACCAGAAGGTTGGTGGTTCAAATGCACCAGTCACTCCTTGGAAGGAAGATGGGGCAATCTACTTGCATAGTAATACTGCCTCAGAAACCCAAGGAGGGGTCACTATGAGTTGGGTCTGACTTGACGGCACATAACAACAACAAGCAGCCAGGGACTGCACTGAGGACTGCTCTAGTGGCTGGGGAATAAAACATGAAGCACCAGTGAAGAGAAAGGCAGGTGAGCTGTGGACTTTTGTCTGTCTGGAGGGCACCACCATTTTGAATGTTTACAAGAGGCTTGACCATTGTGGATATTTAAAGAGACAGTGCCCTCCGAGATTCCAGGGGCTTAAGAACATATTCTGCTTGCCAGTAACTCCAACGACACTCCGGACCTGAACGACTGAAAAGGTGTGACATTCCCCTGGTTAGTCTTATACCCCAAACCCCTTGGTGAATGGAGGCACGGCCATCCCCCACTCCCACCTACCTTCTGGGCCCGCAGGAACTCCATCCCAGTCTGTGTACTCAACAGAGCCTGTTTGCTCTGCCCTACCCTCCTTCGATTTTTTTCTTTTTCTCTCTCTTTCATTTTTCTAATTTTTACTTTGCTTGTTTTTGTCTATTTAAAAGCAGTATTACTGTTAATACATTTATGCTTTTCACTATTATTCTTTATTCTTTCCCAACCATGTCCTAGTTTTTGCTCTTTTTCTTTTCCCTGTTCATGGCTGAAACTTTTTTTTTCCTTTCTTTTTCCATTTTTTTCTCAAGAATAACCCTGTTGCTTGTTTTTCTCTTTGCATTTTCCCATTTTTTCCCCTCATTATTCTTCTCCACTTTTTCTCTCTTATTGCCCTATAATGCAGATATTGCAGGGTTTTTTTTTTTCTCCTTCTTTTTCCTTTTTTTTGGTTACTGTTCCTATGTGATTACATGTGCATTTGTGTCCATGTGCTTTTAGTTTTTTGATGGTTATTCAATCGTAATTTTTGTCTAATTGAGTGGGAGACAGCAACAGTCCCCATAAGACTTAACTACAGCTGCAACTTCATTTACTGACTGAGAACCAACACCTCCTTTGCCACAGTGGGGCCCACGATAAAAAAAAAAAAAAAAAAAACACCAAGAAGAGCCTGAATCACCCTTGGCGGCTCTTCACAAACAGTTAACAGAGATCTTAATACACCAACGCAAGAATGCCTCACAGACAAAAGACCATCACACACAGTCTACATAAAGAAGCAACATGAAGTGGTAGAAACAAGGGAACAGAACACAGATTCAGAACACATCCCTGAGGAAGCAGCAGCATTGGAACTCTCTGATAAGGAATTCAAAAGAATGAATTGAGAGACAGACCAAAGGGAAAAAACAAACAAACAAACCAAAAAAAAAAACAGAATTTTGGAAGAAAATACAAGGACAAAATGACAAATTATATGAAAAATTAGAAATGATTCTAAATCTACAGATAGAAATCCAGAAGATTAATACAAAACTGTCAGAAATAGATTAACACATTGGAAAGGCAAAGGAGCAGAATTGATGCAATGGAAGACAGAATTAATGAGATTGAAGACAAATACCTGAACACTTCTTTGGAAAGAGATCAATCAGAACAAAATGAAGAAAGCCTAAGTTTCATGTGGGATACCATCAAAAGGTATAACCTACATGTCATTGGAATTCCAGAATAGGAAGATAAAAATAAAACCACTGAGAAAATTGCCCAAGATCTGTTGGAGGAGAACTTCCCTGATATGATGAAAAAGGAGAATATATCCATTCAGGAAGTCCAATGAACCCCAAACAGGATCGACCCCAAAAGAAAATCACCAGGACATATCATCATCAAACTCATCAAAACCAAAGACAAAGACAGAATCCTGAAAGCATCACGGGAAAAACAAAAAGTTACTTACAAAGGACAGCCAGTAAGAATAAGCTCTGATTTCTCAGGAGAAACCATGCAAGCAAGAAGGCAACAGGATGGTATATATAAAACCCTGAAAGAGAAAAATTTTCAACCAAGAATTATATACCCAACAAAACTGTCCCTCAACTATGATGGTGAAATTAGGAGATTTCCAGATAAGCAAAAATTAAGGGAATTTGTTAAAACAGATCAACCTTACAGGAGATGCTAAAAGGAGTCCTTTGAACAGAGAACCAAAAATAGCAAGTAGCAAATGAACACTGATACACAAGATGACATAATCCACTAACCACAGCTATGGACATACCCAAAGTAAAATAAGTTTACAAGATTGTAAACAGGGAACCAGAGACAGCACTTGGCAAGTGAGGAAAACTATAAACAACAAGGGAAAATATTGTGCAGTCACAGAACTAAATGCTGAGGGAGTCGAGAGAGTTGCAAGACAGAATGGACTGTTCTAAACTCAGGGAGAAAATTAGAAGTCATAGGGTAAACCTCAAAGAAAAATGATAAACCTTCATATCACAATGAAAGAGGACAAGCACAAATATTCAGCAAATACTAAAACAACAGCAACAAAGGAAATGATAACACAATTCATAAACATAATGAGCTCAGCACAGAAACCAGGGACACCATGAAAAAACACATAACAAAATGACAGCAACCAATTCATACTTATCAATAACTATACTGAACGTTAATGGATTAAATGTA